>NC_054712.1:51162260-51389760 GCF_016097555.1 Gigantopelta aegis | reverse complement strand
GCCCACTAGTGGGGGACAGTTACAGAGCTCTTCGCAGGCTTTCCATACCAGGAGCACTTCCTGTAATAATGGGTAATCACTGGCATTAACTGATTAAAATGCGTTAATGTATAACTATATATATATATATATATACTGTTGTTAAGGTGAGACAAAAGTACTTGGCAAATTATAGATACTTAGTGAATCATTCTTATATAAGAGAATCCAGGTGTTGGTAGAATAAAACAAAAAGATGGCTGACGGAAGGAAGGAAAGAAATGTTTTATTTAACGACGCATTCAACACATTTTATTTACGGTTTTATGGCGTCGGACATATGGTTAAAGACCACACAGATATTGAGGGAGGAAACCCGCTGTCGCCACTTTATGGGCTACTCTTTTCGATTATCAGCAAGGGAACTATTATATGCACCATCCCATAGACAGGATAGCACACACCATGGCCCTAGATGTACCAGTTGTGGTGCACTGGCTGGAGCGAGAAATAGCCCAATGGGCCCACCGACGAGGATCGGATGTCTGACGAAGGTAAAAAAAAGTCATCTTGAGTGGGATGACACACAGACAACGCCAAGGTCTGGGTAGGTATTTGGAAAGACCCTAAAGATAGATAAGAGTAAAAGTAAGCGATGGTGAAAAGAGGAAGTGCAAACCACGTATGATGGTCTAAGGCGGATCTACAGACTGGAGGATAAGGCGACCTGTCATAATTAACAAAACTTCAAGTGCTCCATTTGTTTTTACAATTTCAAACATATTACACTCATTGCATAATGAAACACACCGCGCTCATTATTAATAGTGAGATCATCACCACCACCATCTTTGACTCAACCTATTGATGTTAACACATATTACACTCGTTGCATAATGAAACACACCGCGTTCATTATTAATGGTGTGGTCATCACCATCATCATCTTTGACTCAAACTGTTGATGTCAACACATATTACATTCATTACATGATTTTTTTCCAATTTTCCTTTCACTAGTCCCGAATTCAGGAGTTGGTCTATGTACCCTTTTACCTTTAGTCCCCCCCCCCCCCCAAACTATTTTGTGGGCCCGCTCCTGAAGGTAAGTTTTGAAAGTAGTACCTGGGACAGGTAGCTGAACTGACTGGGTAGATCCAGGATGGTGAGGACCAGGTCGAGACGCGGACCGAGGTAAGGAATGTCACACAGCTCCATCATGAACTTGTCAACGGAGTGCAGCGCGTCACGTGACCCTTTGTACTCCTTGTACATTTCCAAGTCGTCTGCTGTCGGCTGGTATCTAGGTGGTGTTATTTTCAAATTGGTTGAATTAATTTGTCTTAGAAGGATACATTTCGTATAATTACTAATCAAATCGACAGTATTATAATTAGTGTAACTGTAATATTGTACTTATAATTACTCAATGCCGTATTACTATATACGATTTAAAAAGACAAAGTGTAAGTTGGCAGGATTTGACAGCCCGTGAACTTAACCACTCGGCCAAACAAGTCTTCCATAACGAAATGGAAGACCAATTAACCGTAGTTACGAAAGCGTGCTGACAGTAACCCGGTTTGAAACTAATGTAACAGTTTGTATTAAAATACAGTGATTTTTTTAATTGCAAAAGAGCTACAACATAATAGAATTGAATAGATTAGATATTTAATGACACCCCAGCAGGAAAAACACATTGGCTATTGGGTGTCAAACTATGATATATGCAAACATTAAGTGATGATCTGGGCTATGCCAGAGACATAACCAATGCTATCATACTCATCAGCAGCCAGTAGCACAAGAAAATACATCTTCTTCATTATCTTTACTGCCAACACCACCACCACCCTCATACCGATCGTCATTAATACCACCAACTTTATCATCATAGTCATCAACATCATCTTCATCAGTATTAACGTCATTGTTACCACAACTACCTTGATAATAATAATAGGAAGACGACGAAAAAGAAGGAGATGGAGAGGGAGAACAAAAGATTAAGAAGAAATGAAAGAGAAAAAGAAAAGAATAAGACGAGTATGAAGAAGAAGAAGAAGAAGAAGAAACGGAAGAAGAAGAAGGAGGAGGAGGAGGAGGAGGAGGAGGAGGAAGAGGAGGAGGAGGAGAAAAAAAGGAGAAGTAGAGTCTGCATCATCATCATTTTCGTCTACCTTCGTATGGTCCTGAGTTTGTCTGCCGGGAACTCTGGTATTTCTACAGTTGACTGTAATGCGGTCTTCAGTAGCTCTATGACGTCAGTCTTGAGACCAGCAAACACGATACCCAGATTCTGGGCTCGCTTCGAGTCTAACATCACCTCCTTCTTGGAAGCTGCAAGACAGATCAGACAATTGTGGTGTCACATAGTAGTGGGTTTGTATTATGTGCGAACATACGATGAATCTGTGAGGCTGCCCTGTTTCCTGATTTGAACTCTAGCAAAACTATTTGTTGAGGCAATAGATTTGTATCATGCGTTTTGTTATTGGTTTTCTTGTTTACTGCTAGACGTCGGTTTAGTATTTGTTGTTGTGTACATTGGTATCTCCAGCTGCTGTCGTGTCTTATGCTATTAGTTATGTAGCTTATCAATGAATCTTTAAAATGTCAGGGAACATTCTTTCCGATCACATAGCAAATTGTCCATGGGTCTTTAATTAACATGTTTGACCCAGAAGGAAATACATTCCTGAATAATGAATTATTTGCTTAGTGTTCAGGTAGCTGCATATTGTTTTAATTTCAATAAATACATAATGTAATATGCCCGTTTTGCTGGATGTCCATACACAACATCATTTGATACTAATCTGCTTCAAGTCTTGCATGCTAACACTATTCATTCTCATAGTGAAACAAGTGACTTTTACCAATTCAGGGGCGGGACGTAGTCCAGTGGTAAAGCGTTCGCTTGATGCGCGGTCGGTCTAGGATCAATCCCCATCGGTGGACACATTGGGCTAAATCTCGTTCCAGCCAGTGCTCCATAACTGGTGTAACAAAGGCCGTGGTATGTACTATCCTGTCTGTGGGATGGTGCATATAAAAGATCACTTTACCAATTCATGTAGTGCTGGAGTGTCTGAAACTTTAGTACAAACGATAAATTGAACTATACACAACATAGCGTGTTATTATCAGAATAACGATCAAAATTCATGTTGGTCTTTTTATAATGGAATAGGTGAAATACCCGTCGTTCAGCAGGAAATAGACTTGTGATGGCGATAAGTGCTTGGATCACAATGCGTTATGTATCTAAAGTAAACCTAAATCCACATTCTGTCCATAATTCATTATAATGTGGTGCTATCAATTCATATACAAATCCATGGGCCGTATCTCGGGTGGAGGTGGGGGGGGGGGGGGGGGGGTAGTTCAGTACGTTGAGTGTTCGCTTAAGGTGCTTACACCGCAGGATCGAACCACCTCGGTGGATCCATCCAACTGATTGGGGGTTTTCTCGTTTCAGCTAGTGCAAAACAACTGGTCAAAGGCCGTGGTATGTATTTTTCTGTATGTGGGAAAGTGCATTTAAATTACCAAATGTTTGACATCCAATAGCCGATGATTAATTAATTAATATGATATAGTGGTGTCGTTAAACAAAGCAAATTTACCTTTGGGTGGTTCTATTTTGACATCTTTTTCCGACAACGAAAACTGAGTGTCCATCAACGTCCGATCCAAACGTTCTGTGACGTCACGGACGTCTTTCCATACAGTTGCTTCAACCTGTTGATGTCAACACATATTACACTCATTACATGATGAAACACACCAAGTTCATTGTTAATAGTGTGATCATCACCACCATCATCTTTGTCTCAACCTGTTGGTGTCAACACATATTACACTCATTACATGATGAAACACACCGAGTTCATTGTTAATAGTGTGATCATCACCACCATCATCTTTGTCTCAACCTGTTGGTGTCAACACATATTACACTCATTACATGATGAAACACACCGCGTTCATTGTTAATAGTGTGATCATCACCACCATCATCTTTGTCTCAACCTGTTGATGTCAACACATATTACATTCATTACATGATGAAACACACCGAGTTCATTGTTAATAGTGTGATCATCACCACCATCATCTTTGTCTCAACCTGTTGGTGTCAACACATATTACACTCATTACATGATGAAACACACCGCGTTCATTGTTAATAGTGTGATCATCACCACCATCATCTTTGTCTCAACCTGTTGATGTCAACACATATTACACTCATTACATGATGAAACACACCGCGTTCATTGTTAATAGTGTGATCATCACCACCATCATCTTTGTCTCAACCTGTTGGTGTCAACACATATTACACTCATTGCATACTGAAACACACCGCGTTCATTGTTAATAGTGTGATCATCACCACCATCATCTTTGTCTCAACCTGTTGGTGTCAACACATATTACACTCATTGCATACTGAAACACACCGCGTTCATTATTAATAGTGTTATCATCACCACCATCATCTTTGACTCAACCTGTTGGTGTCAACACGTATTACACTCATTGCATACTGAAACACACCGCGTACATTAATAGTATTATCATCACCACCATCATCTTTGACTCAATATTTTGCTGTCAACACATATTACATCTATTGCATGATGAAATACACCGCGTTCATTATTAATGACATCTTTGACATCACGCCTTCTATGAGATCGTATTATATGATTCACTTAGCTTGTGGTCCATTGTTCTATCAAATGGCCAAATTAGGATATATTCCCAATAATGTCTGTCACTATCTACACTACTAGTAACTACATAGATATATTGTGATCACCATCATCATCATCATCACCACCACCATCATCATCACCATCATCATCATCACCATCATCAATTATCATTATTATTATAATCATCACCATCTATTTATTATTATTATTATTATTATTATTATTATTATTATTATTATTATTATACATTGACTTACCTGGAAAATCTTTGACCAGTGTACTTGCTTGAGTTTCATCTTTGGGACGTATTTTAACTTAACTCCTGTTTTAGTGTTCTTGAATTGTTGCGGAGGAGGAGGGGGTGGGCGCAGTGCTGTCGAACCATTTGCAGACAGAGAGCTGTGCACTTTCTGATGACTTTCTATGACATTATTATTATTATTATTAATAGTATGAGCATATTTCGACTTTGACAACACATCATCATGACTGTTCTTATTTTTATCTACATCAGTCGTTTCGTAATCAGGAGCCGGCTCCTGCAACGTATGTTTACTGTCCTTTAAACTGTTTTGGATCTTGTGTCCGTTAACTTCATTGGATGCAGCGTTGCCAATCGTCTGCCACTTGGCCCTTACGGAAGCTACCGAACGGAAACGATCGTCGTCCGATTCGTTCGTTTCCGCCGACTCCTGTTCTTCGTCGTTTGGTACCCCTGGTGCTTTCCTGCTGTCAGTTAGTGTTTTCTTTGCCAGATAGGCTGCGGGTTTTGGGCGATTTGCTGTGGGCAATTGCTCCAAAGTGTCCGTACTGTCGACATAGCTGAGGTGGACACTGACAGTAGCAGTGATCCCTTTTTTGTTGGGGATTCTGGGATCGGTCTCTCCATTCCCCGTTTCGTTCACGGGCTCCTGAGTAGGTTCCTTGTTTGGCTGATTGTGTAGACTTTTCTGGGGTAAGGTGAAGGTCGCGGTGTCACTCTGGACGGTCGAGTCGTTGTTTGATAGGATGGATGACGACAACGAGTCTAAGATCATCATAGTATTTCGCTTGGATCTCAGCGCCACATGAAATGCCTGTAAAATATTATAGAAATAAGGATGATGATAGTGGTGATGATGATGATGATGATGATGATGATGGTGGTGGTGGTGGTGGTGGTGGTGGTGGTGGTGGTGGTGATGATGATGACGATGATGATGGTGGTGATGATGATGATGGTGGTGATGATGGTGGTGGTGATGATGATGATGGTGGTGGTGATGATGATGAGGACGACGAAGCCGATGATGATTATGAAATTTTCAAAAATGATTATGGTTAAAGTTAAAGTTTGTTTTGTTTAACGACACCACTAGATAAAATTGATTTATTAATAATCGGCTATTGGATGTCAAAGGACAGCTATATGAAATCGAAATTTAATTACGATAATTGTTATAAAACAATAAACAAACTAGAAACATAAACTACAATATTATTGAAGAAAAAGGAATCAAATTTATTTCGAAATGAAAAAAAGATTTTGGCTTTGTATTTTTATTTTGTATTATTATTTTTTTTAATTTATTTTTTATTATCATTATTTTTTTTGGAAGGGGGGGGGCAAAAAAGGGGAACCACCCTCTACCGCCTGTGGGTCCTCCTCTACCATGTCACTTACTCGCATCCATTGTTCCCGTTCTGATTCAGCTGCAGATTTTGAATCGTTGAGAACTCGAAACCTACAAAAGGGAGACAACACATATTTTAAAATTCGAACAACGGTACTGAAGTTATTTCCCTTACAATTAACTTCAAAAATATCCGACGCCATATAACCGTAAATAAAATATGTTGAGTGTGTCGTTAAATAAAACATTTCTTTCCTTCCTTCCTTCTTCGAAAATAAGTATAAAACGTAGTGTACATAAGAACCGGCTATATCGGCCTCGGCGGTTTTGTGGTTAAGCCATCGGACATAAGGCTGGTAGGTACAGGGTTCGCAGCTCGGTACCAGCTCCCACCCAGATCGAGTTTTAACGACTCAATGTGTAGGTGTAAGACCACTAGACTCTCTCTATCTCTCTCTCTCTCTCTCTCTCTCTCTCTCTCTCTCTCTCTCTCTCTCTCTCTCTCTCTCTCTCTCTCTCTCTCTCTCTCTCTCTCTCTCTCTCTCTCTCTCTATCACTAAACCACTAACACACTAACCCCTAACTCACTGTCATGGACAGACAGTCCAGATAGCTGAGGTGTGTGCCCAGGACAGCGTGCTTGAACCTTAATTGGATATAAGCACGAAAATAAGTTAAAATGAAATGTATAGAAGTATTGTATACAATAACCGGCAGTACTGATACAACGTATATGATTAGTTAATTCAATTGACTGGCTATGATAGCCATAAAATCGAATGGTAAATCAATGGTTTATTCGTTATGTGGCATAGCACGCTCTCGCCAACGCAGACCGATTTCACCCTCGATAGTTGTGAGTTTTATTAATCGAAGTAGGTAGATACAGATACAATTTTTCAAATAGCTAACCAACCATTTTGTGTTATCTTCAGGTCTCACTAATTTGGAAACAAAAGCTTTTTATCTGTTCTGAGCACGCCAAGGTCCTTTTAGTACAGTAATGTTAATATAGACGGCAAAGATTTGTACATATTCAAAAATGTATTTAAAGATATTTTAATTTAACAGCTTAACTTCCCATTGGTTTGAGGTTAGTATTTTTGTAGTTAATTGGAATTACATATTTGGGACACAGCCTTTATCGTCTCAGCATTGGTGCGACCTAAACCCTGACCTTGCAGACATACACATGTAGCTAAACGGTCTCCTAAGTTTGCAGGGTGTGGGTGGGGCTGGCTGATGTTTGCCGGAATTAAATACATTTTTTTAATCTGGATTATAATGTTTATTCATATTTTCTGCACAACCTAGCAGTTATATAAGGTTCCAAGCGATCACTACGCACAACTAAATTATTATGGTGACTAGAATGATGTAAAACTGACTCCAGCACTGGGAGACCGGAAGTTGTTCATCTATACGACCTTGAAATATTTCAAGTAAATGTATATACCTAAACCTCCACCCATCCCCTTCCCATTATTAATGTTTTGCTTGTTTTTATGTTTTTATGTTTGCTTTTTTTTCACTAGGTGTTGGTGTATTAATTTATTTTAATTTGTCTACTCACACGTATTCACGTTCACGAACCCTCACGACAAAACTTCCTTGACCAACTTTCTTGAGATGACAAATTTCATTCCACACTTGGATGATATTCAAAGCAAGCTGCAGTTGAAAGCAAAAATCAAATACAATATTTATATTTATTTCTCATTTTTCTTTTGCTATAATTATTATGTAATCACTATATGAAATGTTCCGTACCGAAATGTTTAGATGTGGTGTCGTGACCGTACATTGGACTTTCCTTAAAAAAATACCACCGCAATGTAGATAGTTCACATTACCCGAATTTATAAAAACGTCCTACGTGTATATAGCCATTTCTATGTTAAGTGACACAGGTGGCGACTTCCATTGCCGTTGTATTTATGGCATTGATCTGTGTAGGCATTATTTGGCACGATGTGTGTATTGTAATCAGCTGAATTTAAGCAACCCCAAAACAAAAGACCCTTGCGAAGTGCGGTATCGTGTAAGTACAATAAAGAAGGCAGTGCAGACGGAAATAGTAGAAGTGATCAGAACGATCGGAAACTGTTACCACGGCCTTGCATATTATAGATACGTTTTATAATCTTGGAAAGAACACACATTTTATTTTGTCTCTTACAATAATGATACAGAAGGAACACATTTCATTCTTCATAAAATCCATACTTTTTGACGCATTCATATATCATATATCATATACACAATCCAGTTTCAATGTTTGTGTTCGTGTATTCATACACGTTTGTGTGTACGTGATACGAGAATACAATGCAATATAGTTTATTACGTGACCAAATATATATTAATAGTGTATACATAACAGACGCCGTGTGTTTGCATGTCTGCGAGTATGTGTTTGAATGCAATTATATGTGTGTATACAGGTATCCTTTTGTGCGGCTGTATATTTGAAATATATGTGCGCGTGCTTTTCTATTGCAAAGACGACATTGCTCCGGAATTGATTAAACACTTCTTAACGGTATATGAGTAAACAAAGTTAACATTTTATTAATTTTACGTCTGGGTTATGTTTATACAAATCAATCAGTTAATCAATAAAAAAATAATAATAATGTTTTGCGTTGTGTGTTCCTTTAAAACAAAATTAAGCATGGATGTAAAATACACCTAATTATATCTACTATGACAATAGCGTTTTGTCACGTAATCTAGTTTTGTACCTGCCACAGTAAAAATATACAAAGTTATTCATTTTCTTCGTGCTGTTGGTACAAGGTGAAACTGTTTGCTATACCAAGTACATGTATATTGATTGCCGCGGTGTAATCATTCGTGTGTGCTTTTGTTCTTGTGTTGTTATTATTCATGTTGTGTGATGAAATATTGAATAGAGATCATATCTCGCTGATTAATTAGCTGTTTACTTACCTGGTCTCCGGGTTTGAAGTAAGAGAATTCGCCAGGAGTTATTTGTAATCGACGTCTGCAAAACAATGGGAAACAGAAAATACTAAGAATACTGTCCGATATGGTTTATTATGTCAAATATTTGTATTCACAACAGAAGATATCTAAATATACTAAACTAAATACATATTTCGTTTTAAATTTTTTGTAAAGCTAGTGGTCATAAATATTTTATACAATTATGCAGTTTGTGTATGTTTTTTCTATAAGAAAAATATATAAAACGTTTTATAATTATATCTGGATGTGTAGTCTAGATTAAATAAATAAACATTAATATTATCAAAGTTATCGCCATCATCAACATCAGCAGCATAACCATCATCACATTTTTTTTTCATGCAAGTCCAAATATATGGCCCCAAGAAACGATAACCCTACCGAATTATGAATATGGAATATGGAATATGGAATTGTATTGAAATATATGGAGACTGTAACTCTGATATTTCACACACTTTACTAAATGGATGTGTGCCACCATCAGTGGATATTTTAAACCCATAGGTCAAATATTATTAAAATAGCTTCATATTTCAAATTGTAATTAAACACATGCGACCCTCGTTGCGATTAAAGTTTGTCTTGTTTGCTTTCCTTTAACGACACCACTAGAGCACATTGATTAATTAAGCATCGGCTATTGGATGTCAAACATTTGGTAATTAGGACTCGTAGTCATCAGAGGAAACCCGCTACATTTTTTACAATGCAGCAAGGGCTCTTTTACATGTACTTTCCAACAGACAGGAAAGCACATACCACGGCTTTTGTCCAGTTGTAGTGCACTGGTTGCAACGAAAAAAAAAATCAGCTGAATGGATCCACTGATGTGGTTCGATCCTACGACGCAAGCACCTCAAGCGAGCACTCAACAGACTGAGCTGAATTCCGCCCACGCTGCGATTATTGCCATCTTGTCTCGCGTCGCATTTATCGACTTACTTGTTCCAGGTGGTGATGGTCGTGTTGCCTTTCTTCTCAATCAGTCCCTCCTTGATGACCCTCACTGGTGTCAGCAGTTCGTTTGGAGTGGATGGTCCTGCATGCAAAACATGAGATTAGTATCACTTGGTAGCACGATTCGTGTCGAGTGTATGGTCCTGCATACAAACATTCAGCAGCTAGGTTCATTTCGAGTGAATCGTGTTCCATTTCAAAACATTAACATTGTACTAGCTCGCAAGTCGATTACTTTGGAGTGGTTCGCCTTACTGTGAAAATAGTACCAGTTAGCTTGTCAGTTCGATTAAGAAGAAAAAACTACAAAAAACATTTGTGTTGTTTAACGACACCACAAGATCACAAATTGACAGATTTACAAAATGTTTGACATTTAATAGCCGATGATTAATTAATCAATGTGTTCCAGTGGTGTCGTTAAACAAAAAACAAAAAAAAATTAAATTAAAAATATTTATTTTTATAATTATGTTAAAAATATAGTGTAAAAAGCTGCGGGTAAAAACACAATACAATACGAATATAAAGTTAAGTATATATTAAAAATTGTATAACACTCAAAATGTTTTAAAAGTCCATGTAATCAGTGGCGGAGAGAGAGAGAGAGAGAGAGAGAGAGAGAGAGAGAGAGAGAGAGAGAGAGAGAGAGAGAGAGAGAGAGAGAGAGAGAGAGAGAGGAGAGAGATAGAGAGAGAGACAGAGGGAGAGAGAGGACAGAGAGTTATGGGTTAGTGGGTTGTAGTTTAGAGGAGCTGAAGAGAGAGAGGAGAGAGAGAGAGAGAGAGAGAGAGAGAGAGAGAGAGAAGAGAGAAAGAGACAGAAAGAGAGAGGAGAGAGAGAGAGAGAGAGAGAGAGAGGGAGAGTGGAGGAGAGAGAGAGAGGGAGAGAGAGAGAAGGGAGAGATAGAGAGAGAGAGAAAGAAAGGAGAGGAGAGAGAGATAGTGAGAGAGGAGAGAGAGAGAAGAGAGGGAGAGAGGAGAGAGGAGAGAGAGAGAGAGCGAGGAGAGAAGAGAGAGAGAGAGAGAGAGAGAAGAGAGAGAGGAGGAGAGAGAGAGAGAAGGAGAAAAAGGAGGGAGAGAGAGAGAAGGGAGAGAAGAGAGAGAGAGAGAGAGAGAGAGAGAGAGGGAGAGACAGAGATACAGAGAGACAGAGAGAAAGAGAAAGACTTAGTGGAAGGAGAGAGTGTTGAGAGAGTTAGGGATTTAGTGGTTTAGAAATGAGAGAGAGAGAGAGAGAGAGAGAGAGAGAGAGAGAGAGAGAGAGAGAGAGAGAGAGAGAGAGAGAGAGAGAGAGAGAGAGATACTGACTGAATTAATTAATTTACATGAATGCAATAAATATGGCTGATGTAATACACACAAGTTTGATATATAAACTTGTATCGCAAAATCCCTCTTTTTAATTGTTGTTGGGATGAAATAAATTATGTTGCATCTTGAGCATGACATAACGACTACTTTCGATGTCATTGTAATATGTGATTTTGCCACAGAGTCTGTAATACCTACCATATGCTTTAAATAATTTCGCTGTGACATTGTGTGACTGATTATTGATAAACCATTTGTAAACTAACGGTATATTATACGGTTACCATACATTTGATAAACATGTCTTGTTTTACACTGCGAGCTTAACCTCGTTCCTATTCGTCAGATATGTGTCCAAGTATACCCGCCTTTTATGCAATGATAAAACAGACCCCAGTGTTTACGAATGCGTAAGAATAAATTTTCGGTGTTTAATAACTGGATAATTTGCCTTTAATGGCGTGACAGTGTCACGTGAGGACATAAGGTGACATTCTATCAAATCACCGAATTCGGTTTCACTCAAACATTACCTAGATCTCTCAAATTTTAATCCAAATGCTACCCCATTTTAATATCAGTCTTATTACAAAATGTTAACATTATCAAAAATGGTAATTGATTTAGTCCAGTGTAACCATAAGTGGAACACACCATCCTGGTCCTCCTCGTCCGCGTTCAATATGAAGCTGAGCAGACGACATATCGAGTGCTTCTCCTCCGAGTTGTCGGCGTCAAACTCGAACACGTCATCTTTAAACTTCAGAGAAATATGAAGACCTTCCTGTATGAAAAACCCCCCCAAAACGAATCATCTTTATTATATAACATTTAGTGAAATATCTTAAAATATCAGTGAAATAAAAGTGTTAAAACACCCCAAAACGAATCATCTTTATTATATAACATTTAGTGAAATATCTCAACATATCAGTGAAATAAAAGTGTTATCAGACACTCAGTGACGATAACACATTTTAGAGTGAAAATTTCACTATTTCACTCTAAAATGTGTTATCTTTACTGTGAGAAAGCCGGAACTATTTTGCTGTTGGCATTTTGAAAATACAGATAAATTGCCAAACGTTATATAATAAATATAAAATTCCATGTTTTTTGTCAAATATGATTTATATCTCATCTCGTGACGTTTGCAGTCATATCACACTCGTAGCGCAAGCGTGTCTCGTGAGATATGATTGCAAAGTTCACGAGATGAGATACAAGTCATATTTGACCACAGAGTAATCGCTTTCTGTGTCTGTCTGACCGTCTGGTAATCTATCTGTCTTTGTCTGTGTCCGTTTGATACGCGATTGGTCTAGAATTGATCCCCGTCGGCGTGCACATTGGGCTATTTCTCTTTTCAGCCAGTGCAGCACGACTGGTATATCAAAGGTCGTGGTATGTGCCATCATGTCTGTGCATATAAAAGATTCGTTGTTACTGATGGAAAAATGTAGCTTGTTTTTTCTAAGACTCTCTCTCTCTCTCTCTCTCTCTCTCTCTCTCTCTCTCTCTCTCTCTCTCTCTCTCTCTCTCTCTCTCTCTCTCTCTCTCTCTCTCCCTCTCTCCCTCTCTCTCTCTCTCTCTCTCTCTCTCTCTCTCTCTCTCTCTCTCTCTCTCTCTCTCTCTCTCTCTCTATCTCTCTCCCTCTCCCTCTCTCTCTCTTCCTCTCTCCCTCCCCCCTCCCTCTCCCCCTCTCTCTCTCTCTCTCTCTCTCTCTCTCTCTCTCTCTCTCCTATATATATATATATATCTCCCTCTCTCTCTCTCTCGCTCTCTCTCGCTCTCTCTCTCTCTCTCTCTCTCTCTCTCTCTCTCTCTCTCTCTCTCTCTCTCTCTCTCTCTCTCTCTCTCTCTCTCTCTCTCTCTCTCTCTCTCTCTCTCTCTGTGTGTCTATTTTGTTTGCAGCCTTTTGTCTCTGTCTCTTTCTTTGTTAGTCTTTGTTTCTAGCTCCGTCAGTCTCTAGAGTTCTCGCCTGAGGTGATTAGGTCGAAGGATCGAATCCCCTCGGTGGACCCATTCTCTAACATTTACCCCTACCCCCGCCCCAACTAGTGCACCACGACAGGTATATCAAAAGCTGTGGTATGTTCTGTCTGATAGAAAGTGCATGTAAAAGATATACTTCTGCCGATGGACAAAAATAAACAGTTCATCGCAATGTGTGTTGCAGTGTCGCAATTACCAAATGTTTAACATCGGATCATGTAGCCGATGATTAATAAATCAATGGCTTCTAGTGGTGTCGTTAAACAAAACAAACGTGCTTTCTAGCTGTCTGTCTACTACGTCTCACTCGTTGTGTCTCTCCGTCTGTATGTGTCTCTGTTGTATGTGTGGCTTTGAAAACCAGTATGTATCTGCACGATACAATATTTAGAAGTGTACATTTTAATATATTATTAACAGAAAACGTAATCACGTTTTATTTCAATAGCATAGTTAATGTCAACGAAATCATGGTTTGGTAGCTACTTAAACAATATTATGATGACAATAGTGGTTATTTATAAATCACCACCTGTTTGACTTCAATAAGTAAACACACGTACCCGGTAGTGACACCCGAAACCACCAACTACCTTAATACAATGTTATCTGGTCAGAGTACTTCTCTTTCTCCTCGTCGTCATTGTATTCTAATCCCCGACGGTTACATGAGGTGCACAGCCCTTCACCTGATACCCGTAGTAACGTATTGTATTCATGGGCGTAATGAAACTGTATTCAAATACCAGTCACGATCAGGAAGTAATGTTGATATCTTTAGCTCAGCTACTTCAGGACAAACACATGATACTACGAAAGCGCTTTTAATGTGGTATTGTATTTGCATGTAAAGAACTTTGTTTGGTTTAACGACACCACTAGAGCACATTGATTATTAATCATCGGCTATTGGATGTCAAACGTATGGTAATTTTGACATATAGTCTTAGAGAGGAAACCCACTACATTTTTGTTCCATTAAGGTCAAGGTCAAAGGGTTTTACGTGCACGTTCAGAGCAAGCTGTTGTAGCGCACGCCTGTCGTGGGCACAGGTGCCGGCTTTGGCCGGCCTCTCTGTCCAAGACAGGAAATTGTTCCATTAATAGCAAGGGATCTTTTATATGCGCCATCCCACAGACAGGATAGCACACACCCCGGCCTTTGATATACCAGTCGTGGTGCACTGGCTGGAACGAGAAATAGCTCAATGAGCCCACCGACGGGGATCGATCCCAGACTGACCACGCATCAAGCAAGCGCTTTACCACTGGGCTATGTCCCGTCCCTTGTATATAAAGAAGACAATATTATATTTACATTAGAATCCAAACATATGACATGCTTATCAGCTTTATATGAAGGGACGGATCTAACTAACTCAATCCGTAGAACACTCGTCTCAGACGATTGGGTAGAATCACCTTAGTGGACACATTCTCTTATTGGTTTATCCTGTCCCAACCAGGATCCCATGACAGGCCGTGGTATGTGCTGTCCTGTCTGTGAGAAAATTCATATAAAATATCCTTTGCTGTTAATAGAAATATGTAGTGGGTTTCCTCTCAGACTACTTCTCAATAATTGCCAAGTGTTTGTCATTCAAATGCTGATCATTAATCAATCAATGGGATCTAGTGGTGTCGTCAAACAGCAACAAAAAAAATGTTTTTTTAACTTTATCAGTTTTATATCTGAATAAAAGTTTGGGACTTTTGTAAGGATAAGGAAGGAAGGAAATGTTTTATTTAACGACGCACTCAACATATTTTATTTACGGTTATAAGGCGTCGGAATTTTAAGGATAAATAAAAGTTTGTAGCATTTACCTCCGAATCGAAGTGTTCAAGACTGCTAAACGGGTAAGTGTTTTTTATGTGACCTCGTTTGATCAGGTATATTGATGTCCCAGAAAAATCAAGCTGAAAAAAGAGATGAACATAGACATAATTATTATATTAATAGATCCATATTTCCCACACATGAGTATATAAAAACACAAATTATCTGTTGGCACGACTCGAACGTACTGCAGTGATTCGCATGACATATGACAGATCGCGATCTTTTTTCCTGTTTTTTTTTTATTCAGAACATCAATATATTAATATAGTACACATACATAAGACTATAAATATAAAAACACATTAAGAATAAACACACACACACACACACACACTCACTCACACACACACACACTCACTCGCTCGCACACACACACACATAGACAGACACACACGCACACACACACGCACGCAAGCACGCACGTATATGTAATGTCAAACTATAAGAATATTCATCACATAATATATTATTTTTGCACATTTGTATAATTAAACAATATTTAATATTATTATATCAAAAAACCCACACCTATTTTAAACTGCCATTCCCGCCCATAAGTATATATTATATATATATATATATATATATATATATATATATATATATATATATATATATATATATATATATATATATATAATAATAGTAATATATTTGTTATCACTATTGGACATAAAGTGATCAACACAATGTTAGTGGAGCAGGTACACTAAATTTTTAGTATTCACTAATAACTCATTACTCGGAGTTTCAGGCTCCTCGCCTTCATCAGATGAGTGTTTATAATTGTGACAGTTAAGGTCACAATTATAAACACTCATCTGATGAAGGCGAGGAGCCTGAAACTCCGAGTAATGAGTTATTAGTGAATACTAAAAAATTTAGTATATATATATATATATATATATATTTCAAATAAAAGTATCATTCAAAACCTTTTATGCAGAAAAAGATACATTAAATCATATTTACGTTTAAATAATTACAAACACTAAATGTAATTAATTAATCCCATTCAATATATTAACGTTTAAAGAAAAAAAAAGAGAGAAAAAGACAAATGTATTGTCACAAACATGGTCATTAAATAAGCGCATGCTGACATTTAAAATGTTAACGAAATTCTCGCACTCATCCTTCTTTTATTCACTCTCTTTCACAGCCTTAATCGCTCGGCCAACGGGGACATCTACACAAATGGAATCCCAATTATCCATATTTAAGTAAGTGCGCTGTCAAACGCTCGGTTCGAAAATAATGTAACAGTTTGGTATTTTTATACAGGAATTTTTTATGACGCTCTCGGAGACTAATAGTCCATCGGCACAAACGTCGATCCAGTAAATATAATATTTAAAAACACTAAATATCAAAGGACAAGATTCGAACCTATTGCACCAGATTTGCATGTCATTTGACATCCCGCGACCTTACGCGCTCGGCCAATGGGAGCCCAGTTAACCGAAGTTAAGGAAGTGTGCTGTCCAAGGTAACCAGTCAATTCGTACCATAGTCATTTCGTACCATAGCCATTTTGTACTCAATTTTACCATTTCGTACCCAAGTCATTTCGTACCCTGGTCATTTTGTACCATAGTTATTTGGTCATTTCGTACCATGGTTATTTCTTACCATGTCTGTTTGGTCATTGTCCAATACTTGGCTTTGAGGCTCGAAATGGACAGCGAGCAAGAGGCAATTTCTATTACAAATACTCAAAATGCTTTCAGATAATCCGTTTTACAACCAGCGTTTGCTTTTGATTTTAAACAATAGTACACCTATTTAAATAATAATTTTTAAAAAAAAACCTATTTCCAATTATGTTGACATCTGGGCTACCAATATTAAATTATATATCTTGAGAAAAGTTATTAGTTTAGTGGTATATAGAATTATATTAAAATGTATGGCAATTCAAGTTGTCGAGAACTGATTCTTAATATGACTCCAGATTAAAACGTAGGAAGCAGAGATTGTATCCCTATTTCACAAAACGAATTTTGATCCTTGATTTCTTGTATTTAAAGATAGTCAGAGATGACTTATTGTACGATCTAGTTTTTTTCAATTTTCAATAATATGCAAGTGCATACGCACGAACGCACGAACGCACGAACGCACGCCTGACTATGCGCCAACTATCAAGACTAATGTTGGTAATGTCACACATACCATAGAAGTACACGTATGCTGCAGGCGTTATGTAATTAAAATTAGATAATATACTCAGTGACAGCTATGGCTGTAATGTTACACAGATAATGAGAACCCAACTCGTTAAACGTCAATAATATAACAGAACATGGTAATATGTATTACTGTAACAAAAGACGAATATCGCAGAAAGCAAAAGATGTCGATGTGGTCAATTTCGCTCGCAAAGTGGTTAAGTAGTAGGTACTGAGGTCGTAACCCAGCACCGACTCCCACCCAATGTAATCTTCAAGAGACAATACAAACAAAACTCTCTCTCTCTCTCTCTCTCTCTCTCTCTCTCTCTCTCTCTCTCTCTCTCTCTCTCTCTCTCTCTCTCTCTCTCTCTCTCTCTCTCTCTCTCTCTCTCTCTTTCTCTTTCTCTCTCTCTCTCTCTCTCTCCCTCTCCCTCTCCCTTTCTCTTAATGAACATTCAATCACGCCTATGTATTGTTTTGATATCATGTAAAATAATTTTACTTTCACTCTATATTTAAAGGGATATTCTTGAATTCTCTGCATTGTACCCCTGCGCGTGCTATAACCTCACCGTGGTGCAGGGGTGTAACATTCTCTTTGAGAATGGCCAATATAGCACAACTCCCCTTTTGGGGCACCTTTTGAGTGAAAGTCAGTATCTATCTGTGATATTTGTATTTTTGCACAGTTCTTTACACTGTTTTTATTTAAATCTTGAATTCTTATATTGATGTTGAACATCACTTTATTTGTTTGCATTACCATAGTTTGACACCCAATAGCCGATGTATTGTTCGTGCTGGGGTGTCGTTAAACATTCATTCATTCATTCATTCATTGCTGCATTGTAAGATGTTTCCGACTAATAAAATAGTTCAACGATTAAACTTACATATTAAATATATTTTCTTGTTTAGAATATCAGTGTCTGTATATTCAATGTGTTTCTAGGTGCCCAAACTGGATTTTGTCTTCAAATAATTTCGTACGTATGAAAAATATATATTTTAGTAAATAAAATGAAATTTAACTTAGTACAAATATTAGAACGATCAGGAACACGTTTAATATACATCCACTAATATTTTATGCAGAAAAATATATTTGATATGTAATTGCAATCATTAAAAAGTCTTTGTTAGTTGATAACATCTTACAAATTGCAGCAAACTCAGGAATGTCCCTTTAACCACTGGTTCAAATAAAAATACATATTTTTTTTCCTAAATTAAATTTTAAAAAGTTAATATAATAAATCAAAACATACCTGCAAAATTGCTCGTTTTCCATTTTTCTTATAAATTCCAAAGTTGTATGTTTTTTCTTGTAATGCCGTCGCCATTTTGAATAATCATTTTTTTCATCTGCACAGTACACCTGTAAGATTGAAGTAAAGCGAGAGGTTAATTAACTATGTCCGTCTTGCGACATTCATAACATATTACGAGTGTTAGACATAAGTTACATTTCGTCCGTGTATGTTTACCTGTAATCACCTATGAGTAATAGTGTTAACTGTCAATCATGTTATGAACAGTCCGGATTTTAGTGGTGAACACCAACTGTTATTAATATTCATAACAAGTGATCGGTGAAAACACATATAGAATTGGTCTTAAATTTTCATATTAGCATAATCAGAGTAGGAACAGTCCTGAGTTTGCAGCCACTGTAAAATGTTTGCGATAACAGCTTTGTTGGCGACTTTCATATTAAATACATTTTCTTGTTTAGAATACCAGTGTCTGTATATTAAATGTGTTTGCGGTCGTATACTAATGTCTGTAGCACTCAGATTTTACTTTAATTCGTGATATATATTTTTTACGTACGAAATTATTGGGAAGTAAAATCCGGTTTGGGCTACTACAAGCATTAGGACAACAGCAAACACCTTGGAAATACGGACACTGATATTCTAAATAAGAAAATGTATTTAATCTGTATGTTACGTCATCGAAAAGGCTCTATTTGTCGGAAACATTTTACAATGGTTGTAAACTCAGGACTGTCCCTTTAATACGAAAATATAGTTTATGTAGCGGTTGTGGGTAGCTATTCACATTAGTTAAATACAGTGACGTACGGTAGGTAACCTACTAAAGGCAGGGTCACACAAGTATATTATAATTATCTGAAAAAACAAACATCTTTTTAGAATTAGAATAATCGAAATATAGAGAAGAAAAATAACTAAACTAAATTAAACAACAACAACAACAAAATGAAATAATAATAAACAAGAAAAAGAAACAACACAAAAAACAACCAAAAAAATCAACAACAAAAACTAAACTGTTAACAAAACAAAACAAAACATTAGACAAAACAAATGAAACGAAAACCAAACGTTTATCCTTTCATAGAGATTAAATAGTTATGTCGAAAAAGACACAATCTGTATTTGAAAAAAACGATTTGTTTATTTAATACCAAAGTATCTCTAATAATTGCACGGTCCATTGATTTGTAGCTTAGAGCCAGTGATTTTTCATACGTTACGCCTAGTTAGCCACACACCAGACGCCATACATTCCAATGTTTGATGTAATTAAATGTTATTTATGTGATCTATTTTGAGGCACCGGTGAATCACGTACAGGCCCATTGACACTAAGACGAAATTAAATGTTCTGGAACTGTCAAATGATTGTATATCACTGAGGGAAAAAAAACATCACTTCAAAACACGCATTTTTCGCTATTGCAAGCAATAAAAAAAGAATGTCAAATTAATATATTGTAATCTTGTCAAAAATGTATTGATTTATTGGCGTAATACATTCTCCTCGTACAGTGCAACGTGATTTAAGGATAATACATTATTTCAGCAGTCGGGAGAACAAATCAAGAGTTAAAGTTTATTTGGGTTGATGTCATTAAAGAACATTGATTTATTCCTCATTGGCTAATGGCTGTCAAACATTTCATAATTCTGACATAAAATTATAATCATTAGGCTCATGCGTTCGGTCCGGCAAAAAAGGGGGAAAAACTCGATATACATTGGTTTCATTGAAACCGCACGCAGACACCGCATCCTGTCTGTATATATAGAATATCAGGTTACTACGTTTTAATATCGTGGTTATTTGGCGAGTTTAGATAACTGTGTAACAGGCGAGCTTCACCGTTATCGAACCGAACCAAATAACCACGATATCAAAACGTAGTAACCTGATTTGTTTAAAAAAATTTATCATGCAATCCCTTTCAAGTTATATTTTTGTGATATGTTTCAGTCAAAAGTGGTATAGAAAATATTAGTTGTATCGTGTAAAAACTACTTCCGGAAGTCGGACAATAGCAGGTGCCCAAAAGCATCTTGGGAATGGCATAGCCAGCCTAAGAGTTATGTGTTTCCAAATTTTAAATAAAATAATTTGATTATATTTCAAAGTTTGTTGTGTCACGTTACAATTTCTGTACCTTTTTCTGTGAAAATAAACTCAAGTTTATGTGTGACCGGAAGAAGATCTGTATCGCTGGTTGCTAGTGACTGTGACGTCAGACGCTGTTCTCAATGTAAACATTCTTTGTAGGAAGCTACTTGCGTTTTTGTTTCAAAATGTTTAATTAAAAACGCTGGCTAGTTCCGAATGGGAGCAAATAATGGTGAATTTAAAATTAAGAGGCAATTTGATGTTACAGGAAGTGTAAATGTTATATTTATTTATGCAGTTCAACAATTATTGCTGTAAATGGATTTACAAATGGATAGCTCATTTCCTAGTGACATGTTAACACTTCGAATTATCAGGTAGGTGTTATCAGATCAACAGGAAGCATAGTTGCATGATAAGCGTCTTTAGGGGAAAACAGTTATCATTATTAGCAAGGGATCATTCACATTTTCGCACAGACAGGATAGCACATACCACGGTCATTGATATACCACTCGTGGGTCACTGGTTGGGATGGGGAAAACCCCCACATTTTTCCCCGTAATGCTAGCAATAAAAATAATAATGTCAAAAGCAATATATTACAGCCTTCTTGAGAAATGTACCGATTATCGTACTTAATGCTCCTCCTGTCGTTTGATATGATCTGAGGAAAATACATTATTTTAGCAACAAATCCTGAAGTCTTCAACTGGTGTTTCGGAGTGGGAACACATTTATCTACTACATGTAATATCATTTGTCGTTAACGACCTGTCAGAGATATTCTGTCTGCCGACGGGTCGGGACGTAGCTCAGTGGTACAGCGCTCGCTTGATGCGCGGTCGGTCTAGAATCGATCCCCGTCGGTGGGCCCATTGGGCTATTTCTCGTTCAAGCCAATGTACCACGACTGGTATATCAAAGGCCGTGGTATGTGCTATCATGTCTATGGGGTGGTGCATATAAAAGATCCATTGCTGCTAATCGAAAGCCATGAAGTGGCGACAGCGGGTTTCATCTCTCAGTATCTGTATGGTCCTTAACCGACGCCATATAACCGTAAATAAAATGTGTTGAGTGCGTCGTTAAATAAAATATCCCTTCCTTCTTCTTCCTTCCACTACAGCAGACTGGTTATTTAAACATCGGCTACTGATCTCACACATTTGATCATTGTCACATTTAATCAAAGGAAACCTTTTACATTTTCATTACTAGCATGAGATTTTCACATGCACTTTCCCGCAGATAGGACAAAACATTCCTTAAATAAAACCAGTTGTTCAGCATTGATTGGGGGGAGGGGGGACAATCGCATTATAGGTCTACTGAGAGGATTCGATCCTTCGACCCTAACAACTCCGACAAACGCTGTATATATGGACTGAGCTATATACTGTCTTGTTGGTGAGAAAAATAACAACGATCAACCTACTTTACTAACCTCTCGGGGGCGGGGTGTAGCCCAATTGTAAAATGTCCGCCTGATGCGCGATCGGTCTAGAATCGATCCCCGCCGATGGGTCCACTGAGCTATTTCTCATTCCACCCAGTGCACCACGACTGATACATCAAAGGTTGTGTATGTGCTATCCTGTCTCTGTGATAGTGCATATAAAAGATCCCTTGCTATTAATGGGAGAATGTATCGGGTTTCCTCTTAGATTATATTTCAGAATTACCAAATTGTTTCACATCCAATGGCCGATGATCTATAAATCACTCTATTTAGTGGTGTCATTAAACAAAACAAACTTTAACACAAAACTATCGCAACTTTACGATTGCCCAGAAAAAAAGAATCGTAAAGACGATGCGATATTCCCTAAGGGAGCCTAAGAGAGCTGAGTGAATTGGACCCGATATCCACGCATTAGTTATAAACAAGTTTTGGTTTGTTCAACCACACCATTAGAACACATTGATTTATTAGTCGTCGGCTATTGGTAAATTCGACATTAAGTCTTAGAGACGAAACCTGCAACATTTTTCCATACTAACAAGGAATATTTTATATACACCATCCCACAGACATGATAGCACATACCACAACATTTGATACACCAGTCGTGGTGCACTGGCTGCAAAGTTGCCAAAGAGAGTCTAAGAGAATTTTGTGAATTTGACCCTAAAAGGCTGGGGTCTAAATCATAAAGCTCGCTTAGGCCATGTCGTATAGTTACGAGAGTGTCGAATAGTGAAAATGTCCGAATAAATAATGTCACATGATAAAGACTGTCAACAGAGTGAACGACAGATAACACCGTTGAGATTAATGTGATTCAATATCGTAATAAGACACATAGTTATGTTACTACTACTGATACTGATACTGATACTGATACTGATACTGATACTACTATTACTACTACAACAAGTACTACATCTACTGTTACTACAACTACCACTACTATTGCTAGTACTGCTACTACTACTACTATTACTACTACAATTAATGCAACTAATACTATTGCTGCTGCTGCTACTACTACTACCTCCGCCACCACCACTATTACTACTACTACTACTACTACTACTACTACTACTACTACTGATATTATTACTACTGATATTACCAGTACTACTACTACTACTACTGCTAATATCACTACTACTACCACCACTACAACTATTACTAATACTACTGCTACTACTATTTCTACATCTACTACTACTACTATTATCCTGTTCAATTATTTAGACCCAAAGTTTTTTGCAAATGTTACGTTTATTTCCTATTCGAAATTTGTTTTCTTTGCATTTACATGAAAACAAACCCAAACCCCGACAGGTTTTATATACAAATCATCATATAAAATGCACGAAGTTGACTTAATTCCACTTTTTAAAAATCTCTGTGTCTTTTGAATGTACGTTATTTCTCCTATAAATAACTAAGGTCATTTGCATATCAAAACATTGGGATCTGAGGGCTACGGAAGGCCATTATGCTTGTTTTCACTAAATCAAGGTTTTTATTAGTGTTTGCAGCAGTGGTGTAAAGACAGCATTGTCTGATATTTCCGTTAACCATAGATGTAAACAACAAAAACAATGTCCCCTTTCTTGTCGGTGGCATTATATTTAATAAATTTTAGCTAATGTATTATTGTATTTTTTTTTAATTAAACATGTAATAAAACCTCGAAGACGAGTTTAGAAAACAAAATAGTTTTATAAGCAATAAAATACCCTCCTGTGATATTCCTCCCTATACCGAATAGATAGTGATAAGAAACGGTTCGTCCGACGGATTAAGTTTTATTTCTCCATCCCCTCAGGAGTAGTCTTTAATGTATGCATTAACTCTTTAACCCCAAAACTATTAATTTCCATATCTTCCACGATCAAACAAACTAACAACCTGAAACTAATCGACTAGAATGCATAGCGACTACACATACATACAAGAGAATGTTTTTTATTTAACGACCCCACTCAAGCGCGCATTTGCTATACGTTTATTGTTGCGTTCGGACAAAACGGTTTAAGGAGCATTAATGACAGTGAGAGAAGAACCCGCGCTACCGCCAAATGGTCCACTGGTTTCCGATAAGCAACTGTTGAATAAGCAATAAGGACGTTTTATATGGCCCAATCACCATAGACAGGATAGCACAAAGCACAGCCTTTATACATCAATTGTGGTGCACAGGCTGTAACTAGACACAACCCAATGGGTCCACCATGTGGGATCGATCAGTCGACCTACCATGAGCTAACGCTTTACCTCTGAGCTACGTCCCGCTCCATATAAAAAAGAAGCCCTAAGTGGGGTTGGGGTTGTGCAGAGGGTCACACCTCCACCAATCGCATGCATACCATATTCTTCTCTCTCTTCCTATAACCATATAACCATAGATTAAAATATGTTGAGTGCGTCGTTACATAAATGACGTCTCTCTCTCTCTCTCTCTCTCTCCTCTCACTCTCTCTCTCTCTCTCTCTCTCTCATCTCCTCTCTCTCTCTCTCTCTCTCTCTCCCTCTCTGTCTGTCTGTCTGTCTCTCCCTTCAGCGCGCGCGCTTGTGTATTCTACAATATAATTATAATATTTGATAAAAAATTTTTTTCAAATTTGAGGTTTTTTGTCACTTGAACTCCCACCTGAATCCGCGCCTGCCCTTCATGTTTACAGATATTTTCTTAAATATAGGTCATACTACGATTTGTGCGGATAGGACGATAGAACCGAACATTAGTTTGAAACGCACTATAGAATGATGCTTTTGATATGCAAATGACCTTAGTTATTTATAGGAGAAATAACGTGCATTCAAAAGACACAGAGATTTTTAAAAAGTGGAATTAAGTCAACTTCGTGCATTTTATATGATGATTTGTATATAAAACCTGTCGGGGTTTGGGTTTGTTTTCATGTAAATGCAAAGAAAACAAATATCGAATAGGAAATAAACGTAACATTTGCAAAAATCTTTTGGTCTAAATAATTGAACAGGATAATAGTACATGTACATATACTACTACAACTACTGCTACTATTACTACCCCCACCAACAGCACGACGGCCACTAACCCGCTCCAATCACAATTGTTTTACCCCACCACCTTTTATAGTTTTCTGTCTCCCCATAATACGATCAAAAGATAATTTGATCCCCTCCCCCTCCATCTCCAACGAGGGAGTCCCCGATATAAAATAGTGTCTACTCCAGTGCCTTGTAGCAATTCACTGGAAAAGCTGTAAAAGTGTCTCTGGGTCCGCCTTGTTTCAGCTATACAAATTTCCCTTCTAAACAATTACCGACAACTGGTATGTCGAAGTCTATGGTATGTGCTGTCCTGCTTATTGGAAAGTGCTATGATAATACGAGCACCTCATGTTACGGAAGCGGGTTTCTTCTCTCATTCTGAACCCCAAGTGTTACAATTTCTATCTCTTAAACACCTAGCACCCGATGCTAAACGACTCTACTAGGGCATTGCTAAATACGCTTTTTTTTCTCTGAAACATATGTTGGTAATGGCGCCTGACCTAGATAAGGAACATAATCAGCGCTGCTACGCCCATATACTTACCACGTGTTGGATATATAACTAGTATCAGCAAAGCGTATCCTCAGGCATGTCCAGTGTCCACCTATAAGTCCTTGTGAACTCATATGCCGTCGTCAAACTGCACCACCTAAGTAATAGGCATGGAAACTAAAACAACTTCTCGGCAAGTGTCCGTTCGTTCGTACACACCAGCATATTCCCGTAATAGGTGTTAATTGGTGTGATTCAGTCGCAGGTATGTTGATTAATCATGTAACTGAACAGTTCACGTGACTACACTTGATATTCGATCCCCTAGACGGAAGTTGTCACAAGAAAGCAGAACATTATCACTTACCAGTGTGCTTATCTGCAAGGACATTTACCTGCATGAGTGACTGGTCTATTCGTACACAGCGGAACGGGTGGTGTGGCGTGTCACTATCTTCAGATATGAAGATTACCCCTCTACCTACCCGGTAGAAAAACGTATTAATATAAAAGTGATCCCTTCAGTTGCTGGCATGCCCGATTTGTATGTCGTATATATTGCTTAAAGGGACATTCCTGAGTTTGCTGCAATGTTTAAGATGTTACCGACTAACAGAGACTTTTTGATGACTGTAATTACATGTCAAATATATTTTTCTACATAAAATATTAGTGGCTGTAAATTAAACGTGTTCTGATCGTTCTAGTATTTGTACCAGGTTAAATTGCATTTCATTTCCAAAATATATTTTTTCGTACGTACGAAATTATTTGAAGACAAAATCCACTTTGGGCTTCTTACAAATATTAAGACGACTAGAAACACATTGAATATACAGACACTGATATTCTAAACAAGAAAATATATTTAATATGTAAATTTAATCGTAGAAATATTTTATTAGTCGGAAACATCTTATAATGCAGCAAACTCAGGAATGCTCCTTTAAAGCCTACTATGTATCAGTTATTGAGGGTTTTACTGTGGGGTTTTGTTTTGTTCAATTCAGCAAACAGTCACTTGAGTATTTTGATAAGCTGATAGCTCTTGTGTGCTGGCGATTTAGCTTAATGTTTCACCTCTTGTATCAGGAAGGTATTTTACCACTAGGCTACGTTCTGCCCCACTCTGAATAAATTGATGAGTACCTCTCGGTGACATTTGGTTTCTTGTTTGGAATATTAATTTCTGAACATCTGATATGTTCTTGGATATCTTAATGTGCATATTACTTAAGAGACTATCTTGGCGCGACTGTTTGACGGGGACAATACATATTTTGATATTATGGGAATTTTATTTGAACAATTAATAAACACCGGTACATCATGATGTTTGCCAATTGAGAAGACCTGAAGTCGGACCTAATTCACCACATTTTCGAAAATTTGCGACCTCTCAGAGGAAACAAAAGTTTGTTTTGTTTAACAACACCGCTGAATGTCATATATTTGGTAATTTAGACATATAGTCTAAGAGAGGAAACTCATTTGTAACAAGTAATATTTTATATGCACATCCCATTATTATTATTATTATTATTATTATTATTACTATTATTATTAATAATAAAAGCATACAACGATGAAAAAAAGTTTGTTTTGTTTAACGACACAACTAGAGCACATTGGCTTATTAATCATAGGCTACTGAGGTGGAGGTCTACACTGTGGGCTTCTAGTCATGATGACCTGGAAAATAATTTTTAAAAAAGGGGAAAAAAAGAAAGTGGGGGGTCTACCCCCTACCCATCTCCTGCGCAGGCGACTGAACCATAAATTATAATGTGAGTGCGTCGTTAAATGTGACAATTGTTCCTTCTTCCGTTTATTGGAGGTCAAATAAATTATGATCAGTGACAATCAACGATAACAAGCGAGGGATATGGTGTCAACTTTTATCTCCCAATGGGAGGACTATAAATTTAAAACGTTTCTTTCTGCTTTATGAAACGACTAGAACACATTGATTTAGTAATCATCGGCTATTGTATGTCAAACATTTTGTAATTTTTACATATAGAGAAGAAACCCGCCACATATTTTCATTAGTAGCAAGGCATATTTTATATGCACCATCCAACATACAGGATAGCACATACCACGGTCTTTTCCAGTCCCCCCCCCCATGTTCCGACCTATGCCCCACACCACATCAAAAACCGTGGTATGTAGTTACTATCTGTGGGATAGTGCATATGAAAGATCTTTATCGCTTTTGGCCAAATGTCGAAATAACTATAATGTTAAACAAGATATAACTAGAACTGAAATGCTGAGGTGTCGCTAAAACAAATGTTTTTCCCCGTTTTTCCTGTTTAGGTGCAATACGTGATAAAGCGCTCGCCTGATGCGCGGCAGGTCTGGGATCGACTCCTGTCGGTGGACCGTTTGAGATATTTCTCTATCCAACCAATGTTTCGACTCTACCTGATACGTGGCCGGTCTATGATCGATCCCCGTCGGTTGGTCCATTGCGTGACTTCAGCGGGTTTCCTCTTGTATTATCTGCGTTGTCGTTAACAATATGTCTGACGCCATATAACCGTATTTAAAATAGTTAAATAAAGCATTCCTTTCCTTCCTCCTAACAAGAACTAACTACGTAATATGAAAATCATTGAACCGTGTGCAGTATAATCATATACATTTAATCTCGTTTAAGGGGCGAGGCGCAGCCCAGTGGTAAAGCTCTCACTTGATGCGCGGTCGGACTAGGATCGATCCCCGTCGGTGGGCCCATTGTGATATTTCTCGTTCCAGCCAGTACACCACGACTGGTATATCAAAGGCCGTGGTATGTGCTATCCTGTCTGTGGGATGGTTCATATAAAAGATCCCTTGCTACTAATAGAAAAACGTAGTGGGCTTCCTCTCTTAGACTATATGTCAAATTGCCAATGTTTGACATCTAATAGCCGATGATTAATAAATCAATGTTCTCTAGTGGTGTAGTTAAAGAAAAAAATCCGACTTTTTGTGCCTCCTGTTTATGACAAGAACTACGTAATATCAAAATCAGTAAGCCGTGTGTAGTATACTAGTAATCATATAATTTCAATCTCGATTATTGTCCATCCTCCATACACGCACATTTGTCTTTCAAAAACTTGTGGAACACAGTTACCAGAGTCATGTGAACCATAAACCCTAAAGCAAGCACATTTAACTATAGAATATCAAGAACCGGCGTTTGGAAATACTATTACTGTCTTGTTCTTGTCTTTCAAATATGATAGGTTGATTTTGCAAAGCGACAATTCTTGTGACTGTTCCTATTATTAAATTCTGTTTTAATCGAAATAGCTCGGATGTCGATTTTCGATGTTACAGTTCGCGATCTAATTACCAAGAGAAAAACGAAACACGTTATTCAAGAATAATATTCTTATAAACGATATAGCATGCTTCACAGCCACGAACATTCCGAACAAACAACACTGATAAAACGATACAATGCGTATTCTCTGCTAATTCTAAACCAGCCCCCCCCCCCCCCACTCCCCCGAAAATAAATTAATAAAAAGAAAATAAAACAAAAGAACGAAAGAAAGAAAAAAAACGAATGTAAACAACACATTTAAAAACCCAGATAAACGACAGAAACACTCTCATACTCCCCAAATATAAAATTAAGAGAGCGAGAGAGACAGATAGAGAAAAAAAGAAAGAGAGGGAGGGGAGAGACAGAAAGAGAGACAGGGAGGGAGACAGATAGACGAAAAAAAAGAAAGAGAGAGAGAGAGGGGGAGAGAGAGAGAGGGAGGGAGAGAGAGAGAGAGAGAGAGAGAGAGAGAGAGAGAGAGAGAGAGAGAGAGAGAGAGAGAGAGAGAGAGAGAGAGAGAGAGAGAGAGAGAGAGAGAGAGAGAGAGAGAGAGAGAGAGACAGAGAGAGAGAGACAGACAGACAGACAGACAGACAGACAGACAGACAGACAGACAGACAGAGAGAGAGAGAGAGAGAGAGAGAGAGAGACAGACAGACAGACAGACAGAGACAGAGAGAGAGAGAGAGAGAGAGAGAGAGAGAGAGAGAGAGAGAGAAGAAGAAAAAAAGAAGAAAAAGAGTTATAAAAAAAATAACAAAATAAAACTAAAATAAAAACAAAAAATCCAAACCCATTTCACAAATAAAGGTCTGTGTCGTTCAGAAGAGGAATGGGATACAACAAAGAAATACGATTACCAAAGGTTAAACCGATCTGACTACCGCTCTGGTGTAACACACTGTTCTATTTACACCCTCAGTCTCTTGCGTCATTTAGCAGAGAATTGTTTAGTCCCCTAGTCTCTAATTGGAACCATTGATGGTTGACAACACTGCAAATTGAATTTCGCTAAAAGCTGGCGTAAGATTTCATTTTGTCTGATACAAATCTTCTAAAATTACGACCATTTATCTGCTGCAATTGCTTGACATTTTGGCTGCCATCACGAGAATTAGAAACATGGCTTCAAATGGAGCTGTTTTGTACAAACAATAGCTCGAAAATTGACTACGGTGTTAGAAGAATATACGCCGTGTTTAAAGTGAGTATCCCTTGAGAGGTCGTGAATGAGGAATTAATGTAAAAGTGACCGGAGTTGAAACTTTACGTCAGTGTTAATAACATAGTGCGTCTCGAATGTGTACAAATATATCTAATAGAACAAGAACTATCTAAGCGCTTCTAATACCAAGATGTCGAGACGTATATTTGATGATTTTACAAAAATATCAAATGAATGAATGAATGTTTAACCACTACTCGAAAAATGCATCGCCTATGGAGTGTCAAGGTAAACATTTTAATGATACAAATATATCGAATATACCAAAAAAAGCCTAAAACCCCAACAGATCACTACTATTATGATTGTAATACGAGTACTAAGATGTCAGACAAAATAATTGGAAACTATTATTACGCGTGCGCATAGCCAAAGGAACAGTATGTGAATGATAGGGGCACAACACTGCGGTGGGATGGGGTACAGGCACATTTTGTTTTACACATTATGTTTTTTCTGAGGGCACTGCTAGAGCAATACATGTCTCCTACTGAGACCCAGTACATTTTCATATCTCCTAAATTCAAGGATCAGAGCTGTGTCAACAATTTACAAATCATAATGAAATTCAAACTTGATCGAGATGTACACAAAATTACAGTTCAAACCTTTAATCATTTTGGACCCAAGGGAAAGTAATAATTATGATTTAACTGATATATACATACATACATACATACATACGTACGTACATACGGAGGGAGAGAGAGAGAGAGAGAGAGAGAGAGAGAGAGAGAGAGAGAGAGAGAGAGAGAGAGAGAGAGAGAGAGAGAGAGAGAGAGAGAGAGAGAGAGAGATCGTGTTTGAGTGTGGGTGTGAGCGAACGCGTGTCTGTTGGGGTGTATTTTGGGTTGTTTGTTTTGGGTTTTTGTTTTTAACTTTAACTTGTTAAAAGTGATGAACTGAATTAAAAACACAGTAGTGCAGTGAGACTGTCAATACGGACCACGTGGGTGGAGAATTCCTCCTCAGAATGATCTGATGACAAATAATGACAAAAACAGGAAGAGGAGTAATTGTCTTGGTGTTCTCTGTTTCCATTCGTGACATGTGTTGAGAAAATAAACGCAATTTTTCGCTGTCACGGTGATGCGTCTTAGCAGAACTCTAAGTAATCTAAATGGATTCTGGGCATAGGTATTAAATAGATCCAAGGATATTTAATGTCATATGTGGTAGACAATAGACACATTGCTGGAAAGTGTTGAGTTAATATAAATAGTAGTAGTGGCTGCAATTAGAGGTAAAGTGTGTTTTGTTTGAAGACACCGCTAGCAGAGTATAGCAAATGATTTGAAAAGTCACTAGCCACAGGGCTAGTGGGTTTATAAATTACACTAGCCCACCAGAATAAAGCATTAGCCCAAATTGTATATCAGTTGTAACAAACCTTTATATAATTTTGTCAAATTTGATCCCTCGGCATTTTCCGTTTTCCCTTTCGCCATCCCACATATCAGCCGGCGTCCGCGCGATTTTTTTAATCGCAGGAGTCGCCGGGGGATTTAGAGCCCGTGGATGAATCGGGCGAATTTCATGTTTGCGACGTGTGCTCTCACATATTAGACGGGGCCCGGGCAGTGCCCTTTGAACACTGGATCGCAGTGGAAACAGTGCGGCCGCCAGGGCGTCGGCCGGACGCCGCTAGATAATCTGGCGGGCGCCCGCTGATTAAAGAACTGGACCCATATTCACAAAAGGTGTAAATTTACGTCTACGACTAGCACTTACGTCTGCCGTAGATTTACGTTTTCTTGAGGACATTTTTTAAAAAGGAAAAGATAACTCAGGAGAAATTGGCCGAGTCGAAAACATCCGTTCGATCACCAACACAAATATGTTCAATCCGTGGACGTTCGCTATCGCAAACTGCTTCAATTATTGGAAATGCTGCTAGTTTCCGTAAATAATAGTAAATAACGGCGATCGTGCTTGATTTATTATATGTACACGACTTACAGCGTTAGTTGTAACCGGAAGCACTCTTGTAGCGTTCCTGGTTTTCTGTCGATCTATCATTTCATATTTCCTTGGTTATTATTTTTATTTGGTTCTTCTTGTTATTCTTCTTCTTATTAATTATATTAATCTCTAATATTAACCTTACTAATAAGGGAATGCCAGGAACGTTACGTTGTGCATGTTATAAAGTATGGTATGAGACCAGTCTAATTTATATTGTGGTGGAAAATTACTCGGGGGTTGTCGGTAGGTTACGGGCTTCGTTATTATCTGACCAATCGGGTTTAAGGGTTATGAAAGTCAATGCAGATCGGGCCGAGGCATTATCCTTTACTTGGTTTTTGGTTTCAAACAAGTAAGTCTTGTTTTGTTCTGTAGGATGTTTTTTCATTGAATTTGTGCTTGCTTCCAAATCATTAGAACGTATTTAAATATTATTATGGGTGGGGAAGAGAGTAATTAATTAAATGGTTGTATTTGGCTAAAGGAAATTCCTTTCCCAACGATTACGCTAGCACATTTTGAGTGGGTTGGGAGTTTATCCGTCTAGGGCAGCGTGTCAAGGAATCTGCTTTCCGAATTAGCAAAACGGAGCTAACGAAAAGGGTGCCGTTAGACTATAATATGATGTAGGATTCGGGGTTTGACTTGTTGAAGAAACGCTTTCCGAATTAGCAAAACCGAGGGAGTTGTTTTTCCGTGTTTTGAGAAGAGCTAGCGGATATCTCAATCTCATTTAGTATTGGTGAACGTTGTTGTGATGGGGAGGTGTTAATTAAAAGGGAACTTAGATTTATTTGTAAATTACTATTAAAATTTAAATGTCAACTGTCTTCGTATTGCGAAATGTTGAGAACTGTTTTCTGTGTTGACCCCCTTGAATAAATATATAATCTGTTCCATTGTTATGTAGTCTGTCTGATACTAGTATTTAGACGTGGTATGTCAAGGCCGCCTATATAGTGTTAATTGCATTGAAGTCTACAACTGAAAGGGGTAGCTGGACCCGGGTTGTGACGGGACATGCTCTTAAATTCTTTTCGCCTGTGGCGATATTAATTGTTTTAGAGGGCCGTGTGCAGTCCCAATATGCACTTAAGACCAGATGGGCTTTGTTACGTAATACCTCCGCGCGACCGTACCTTCCAATACACACCCAGACCAGCTGCGGAGGCCATGTAGCCAGTAGTTACGTAATACCTCCGCGAGTGCGGTTTTTACGACCGTGATTTTGGCGACTAGGCGACAGTGAGTCTGGCCATCTGAGAAAATTGCCGTCTTGGTCGCTGTGGAAATATCACTTGTAGGTATTCGGTACCGCGATGTGCCCCCAGGCGATATTCGCATTTTATAATAAATAGCTAGGATTTTAGAGATATCAGGGAGAAACATATTGGACGGCTCCGGGGAACGTTAGTCCGACTGGACTGGTAAATATTTTATTTCTGCTCTGTTGTATAGCCTTGATGTGATTGATGTGACTTTAAATATTTTAATACTGTATTATACCAATATTATTTAGACGGTGTTTCCGATAATCTGACGAAGTAAACTGTAGGCTTCACTGTTCTAATATATATAAAGCTTAACCAGTCATCCTAGAGGACCTAGGTAAACTGTAGGTTATTGTCTTTATTGTGATAGGTACCAGTATTAATTCTGTATTACAAGGTTACTGAATGAGTAGTTAAGGGTTAATTAAAAATTAACCAGTTAGGAATAGAGTTGTAATTCCTTTATTAATTAAGTTCCCCTGGAAGCGTTTCTCAATTATCACACGTGTGTGTGTTGTATCACGGTGAAGTGATTAGAATATTGTGTAAACTAGACACCTAGTATTAACTAATTAAGTGATTAGTTCTGGGTTGTTATTATTATTGTTGTTGTTAATTAATTAACTGCGGCAAATATATTTGTCAGCTTAAGGTTAATACAGATTCCAAAGAGTATTGTGTTTTGTTGTGTTTTCTAGTGAACTAACGTGCTATATTATATATACTTTATATATAGATCTTATCTCTGATATAACTAGAGCCGAGCCACTCGGGTATACACTGCCCGATACAGAAAGATCTAATAGATATACAGTTAGGAGAGATATTTGGATAATCGTGTTTTATTCAGTTACGGGTATTATTGGATCCCCGTGACAGGAGTGAAAATTGGGGCGCTCGTCCCGGATCTGAAACGGGACATGCATATTTAAAAAAGTATTGTTTGTAAATGGGGGCTTTATAAATTATTTTTACAAATTAACTAGAAGTAGCAACGTTGTTCACTAGAAAATTAATTAATAATAAGTGCGTCATATCTAAACATGGATAAGAATTTGCTGGATAGGCATACGCTCAGTGTAGTGGAGATTACGCGAGCACGTCAGGCCGAGTTAGTTGAAATTGCAAGTGAGCGGAAAATTGATTTAACATCAGCTAAAACCTTAGGTGATATAAAGACAATTATTATCCAGGAAGTTTTTGGTGATAGGCCTGTTATGGAAGACAGTGAGATTTTTCCAGAGATAGAGATAAAAGATTTAAGTGTGGAACAACAGTTAGCTTTTAAAAAGCTTGAGTACGAAAGAGAAGAACGTGCATTAGATATAGAGAGAGAGAGAGAAAGAGAAGATAGAGATAGAGAAAAAGAAGATAGAGATAGATAAAAAGAAGATAGAGATAGAGAAAGAGAAGAGAGGAATAGAGAAGATAGAGAAGAGATATATATATATATATATATATATATATATATATAGAGAGAGAGAGAGAGAGAGAGAGAGAGAGAGAGAGAGAGAGAGAGAGAGAGAGAGAGAGATAGGGATAGAGAATTCCAGTTAGCAAAATTAAAAGTGGAACATGAGTTAAAGTTGAATACTGAAGAAGTTAGACGGGAGGCAGGAAATGGTTTTAACATGTCGGAGGCTTATAGATCAGTGCCTGTATTTGACGACCAGGACGTAGATATGTTCTTCCAACTTTTTGAACGGGCCGCTAAGCAGCTAAATTGGCAGCAGTCTAAGTGGACATTGTTATCCGTGTCTAAGTTTAAGGGGAAGGCTAGCGTAGCTTATAATTCAATGAGTGATGAGCGATCAAGTCAGTACGACCTAGTTAAGGCGGAAGTGTTGAGGGCTTATGAATAACGTAAGCCTAGTTTTACACGTAAACGTAAATCTACGACTGAAGAGCAATTCACGACCCATATTCACAAAATATCGTAAGCCTAGTTTTACACGTAAACGTAAATCTACGACTGAAGAGCTATTCACGAAACCACGAAAACGTAAGTTTCGTGTAAAGTTGGACGTAAATATAAGAGTGCCTCAGGTTGCAACTAACGCTGCACGTAAGTTGTGTACATATAATAAATCAAGCATGATCGCCGTTATTTACTATTATTTACGGAAACTAGCAGCATTTCCAATAAATGAAGCAGTTTGCTATGGCGAACGCCCACGGATTGAACATATTTTTGTTCGTGATCGAACGGATGTTTTCGACTTGGCCAATTTCTCCTGAGTTATCTTTTCCTTTTTAAGAAATGTCCTCAAGTTCGTACCAAAACGCGGATCCCCACCAATACCAAAATGCCATGGTTCACTGTTCGCAATGTTATTGTTAGCAGACGACAAACAAAATTGCGTTTTGCGCATTTGTTATTTACCCGGTAGCCATCGTTTCTAATGTGTTTTTATTAATTACTGCAGTGAGAATGTTAAATCGTAGATTTACGTCCAACTAAGTTACGTTTACATTTACGACCATCTTTGAGAATAAGGTGCTTCTTGCACGTAAACGTAAATCTACGGCACACGTAAGTGCTAGTCGTAGACGTAAATTTACACTTTTTTGTGAATATGGGTCCAGCTCTCTAAGAAGCAACTCATCCCATCGCTGACTGCAACTCCGGACATCGGCTCGCCGTAGTCGCCAACCTCTCCCCTAACGGCCTTAACGATATAGATCGGACTTTAAACTTTTAGACCTTCGTTCAAAATTTTATGTCGAAATTACCTCTTTTTATATATATATATATATATATATATATATATATATGTATTATTGTTATTAAAAATGTTCCAAATTATATAAATTTCTATTTTCAAAATTCTGTCCATTCACCCCACCCAACCCCCCGTGAAACTAATTATCTATCTATCTAATTTCTTTTTGACCGCCCAATCTAATCTAGCGACCAAATTTAATGAGTAGATTTTTTTTAAAATTGATTATATTAATTAGAGATGAGTATCAAAATTTTAAAGGCCCACTATTTAATTTGTGGATGTAAATTTCAAAATTGTCCCCTTAATTTTTTTCTGTCCCGGAGCAAGTTACTGGCTATCCAGAGACAGGCCCCGGGACGGATATGCTCGAAACTCTAGTGGTATATGAGCATGTAAAAATTATTCGCACTCGCGCTTGGAAAATCGCAGATTTGGGAGTCAGGTTTACACGCCCGCGCGGTTCGGGCGACCCCTAAATATCGCAGCGGAGCCCGTAGAAATCGGGCAGCGTTCGGCCGGACGCCTCGCGAAAATGCCCTTTTTGGCCTGTTTTAGGAGTCGCGCGGGCGCCGCGACCGATATGTGAGGGCCGCTTTACTCCCGAGAAAAAGGCGATCTAAATATTGAATGAATGTTCTGCTCCAACAGCTCTCAAGAAGTAGCTCATAATGATTTATTAGTCATCGGCTATTGGATTTGGTAATTTTGTCATTTAGTCTTAGAGAGGAAACCCGCTACATTTTTCCATTTGTAGCAAGGGGTCTTTTATATGAACCATTCAACAAACGGGATAGCTCATACCACGAACTTGTATATAACAGTCGTAGTACACAGGCTGGAACTTGAAATAACCCAATGTTCTCTCCAACAGATGGACGGACTGTAGCACAGTGGTTCACGGTAGGACTAGGATCGATCCTCGTCGATGGGCCCATTGGGTTATTTCTTATTCAAGCTAGTACTCCACACCTGGTGTTATAAAGTCCGTGGTATTTGATAGTGCATATAGACGATTTTTAGCTGCTAATTGAAAAAAAAGAGTAGCCTATGGCGTGGCTGTAGCTGGCTTCCTCTCCGATTATCTGCGTATACCTTAACCATATTCCCCACGCCATTTAACCGTTAAAAAAAATATGTGGAGTGTGTTGTTAAAAAAAACTTTTTTTCTTGGGGATAGATTAACACAACAACAAAATAAATGGGATAATGGTTTATTTTGTGGGATCAAACGTATATTAATATTTCAAATCATACTAATATCGCCATTAATAATAACAGCTAAAACTCTCTTTCTGTATAGTTGTATCATTAGGAATACTAATAATATATATTTCAAAAGTAATCCACTGAACAGAAATATATATCGATTAATTGACTATAGAGTCGAGTTGATGAATTTGACTTATATTTAGATTATCAGTCACGTGACCCAAAAGCTAGATTGTAAGAAAAGAGAAAAAGAAAAGAAAAACAAAGATTGTATTCTGTTTAGCGATGACAAACTGTTCTCTGTGTAGCTAATGCTAGTGTAGGACTATCAACTGTCACGACGACGTTGACCAAATCGACGGTTGTATTGACATTTTCCCAATTGCCAACTTACGATGGGTGCGCTCAGATTAATATCTTAATCGGTTGTAGAAGTCGTATTTGACGAAAATCGAATTGTATGAGCGCTCAGACTAGCTAGCAACTGGACAGTCGTAGAATCGAGAGAGCAGAACGTTAAACAACTTTGTCGTGACAGTTGGCAGTCTGAAAGTAGCATTACGCTATATTATTCGATGAAGAATAAAGTTACTTTAGGTTATAATAAAACAGACTTATACGTTATACGCCAGTAAGTTATGCATCATAACACGCATCAACAAAAACAAAAACAAAACGAAACAGGAAACCAAATATTACAAAGTGTCCAGGTCCTACATCCTATACTGCTTTAACATGATTATATCCAATTAAGGTTAAAGCAAGCTGTCATGGGCACACACCTCAGCTCACTGGGCTGTCTGTTCAGAACAGTGAGTTTAACAGTGGTTAGTTGTTAGGAATAGTGATAGGGAAGTCTGTGTGGTAGTCTTACACCTGCGTACTGAGTCGTTAAACTTGCCTTGAGTGGTAGCCGGTACTGGGATGCGAAACCAGTACCTACCAGCCTTAAGTCGGATGGCTTAACCACTACACCACCGAGGGCTGGTCGTGCCCATAACAAAATACGGGACGTCTTCCCTGGACTTAGTCATTGCCTTACCAGTGGCCGAGTCCACGGCATGATTGTATGTACGGGGGGGGGGGGGGGGGGGGGGGGGGGGGGGGGGGGGGGGGGGGGGGGGGGATTTAGCTCAGTCGGTAGAGTGCTCGCCTGAGGAGCTTGCGTCGAAGGATCGAACCACCTCGGTGGACCATTCGACTGAATGTTTTTTCTCGTTCCAACCGGTGCACCACAACTGGTCAAAGGCCATGGCATGTGCTTTACAGTCAGTAGGAAAGTGCATATAAAAGATCCCTTGCTACTAATGACAAAATGTTGGGGTTTCCTATCTAAGACTCTATGTCCGAATTACCAAAAGATTGATGATTAATTAATCAATGTGCTCTAGTGATGTCGTTAAACAAAACAGACTGTATATGTACAGGTGATGCATGTAAAAATCCTCTCCGACCCTTCGAAAATCTCCGTTCTACTATTAAAGACATTTTATAAACGTCATAGTAATAGTCATAAGGAATTTATGTGAACATTCAGAGCAAGCTGTTGTAGCGCACGCCTGTCTTGGGCGCAGGTATTGACTTACGCCGGCTCCTCCGTCCAGGACAGGAAATGGGTTGAGGGGAGGAGACCCCTCGCTGGCATGTGGAAGGGATCACACGCAGCCTGACAAAGGTCGGGGGCGGGCGGGGATGTTATAAACGTTAACTGAGTTCTAATTTATAAGGTGGTCCTTGAGAGCACTGAAGCTGATGCTTCTGCCCTGTAGCTAATTACTTGTGGAATACACTGGTCATGTATCTGCCCCGGGTTGGCTCCCTGGCCTCCCAGAGATCGAACTCCGGGGCGGACATGCTCGAAACCTCTATGATATATGAGCATGGCAAAAACGTACGCAACGCAACTGGTCATGCCTAAACATCAAGTGGATGTGGTAATGATCTAAATATAGTACTAAACCAAATAACATCCGTCTGGGTCAAGGTTCGAGGTGCACCGAACTTTTAATCGAGCAGTTAATACCACACCGCCTGCCATAGACGATGAATGTAACAGTATTTGTTGTCAAAATAAAAATAGTTTCATCTGGGCAATAAATGCAATTTTATCTCATCTAGTGTCACTGTGTCAAGTAGCTTTGTGCGAAACTAGCTTGTTGTAAGACCATCCGGTTATATCGAAACTAATCCATAAAAGATTCCACATTCTACGGTTAATACTTCGAGGGATGGGCTTTATTACTGATATATATGGGTCATAGTGTGGTTAATATATTGCATATAGTGTTTTAAACATACGTTAACATTGTCGGCATGTGATTTGTTTGTATTAGAACAACCTAAGCTAACCTGGAGCTAATGCAAATGACAATACGGAGCACAAATGCAAATATTGTGAAACAATAAAAAAAGTACCTTAAAGTAGCGTTATGTTTTCAAAAATGTAATGCTATGCTCAAACTGTCAACTGTCACGGAGGAGTTGGCCAACTCGACTGGTGCGTTGCAATTTCTCCAACTTCCAACTCACAACGGGTGCGCTCAGACTAACAACTAATCGGTCGTTGGTGTTGTATACAACACGAATCGTGTTATAAGAGCGCTCAGAATACCAACTGGACAGTCAAAGAGTTGGCAAGCTCAGTCGTGACAGTTGGTAGTCTGATCCTAACATGTCATTTCGTAATCGCAAAAATGTCATAGTATACAAATAAAAACATAATAAGTAATACAAACTTCAGCACAGAAAGGTAATCACGCAAAAGGCAGTAGAGTAATTAGGTTGTAGGTGTCACCAGGGATCCGTTTTCTGTGATAAGTTAGTATATTAAAATATGAATGGCTAAAATCGTTTTTCAAGACAACAGTTTGAAAAAGAACATAAAATAGAAAAAATCCCCGAAACCTTATTCGTTTGCTTCGTCGAATCCCATTTGGTGACACTCCTGGCTGTGTGTTCGATTTCGAAAGTAATTACTTGTCAGGTTCGTTTGACACATACTTATTACAATCGGTTTAAAGGGACAGACCCGAGTCTGTTACCATTGCTAATAATATTATGTTGCCGACCAACAGAGATGGTGTATTAACTATAACGGCATATTAAACACATTCTGGGCGGGACGCAGTCCAGTGGTAAAGCACTCGGCTGATGCGCAGTCGGTCTAGGATCGATTCTCGTCGATGTGCCCATTGGGCTCTTTCTCGTTCCAGCCAGTACACCACGACTGGTATATCAAAGACCGTAGTATGTGCTATTATGTCTGTGGGATGATGCATTTATAAAATCCCTTGCTACTAATGGAAAAAAATTTATCAGGCTTCCTGTCTAAGACTATATGTCAACATTACCAAATGTTTGACTTCCAATAGCGGACGATAAATACATCAATCTGCTCTAGTGGTTTCGTTAAACAAAATAAACTTTAATTAAACGTATTTTTGGCATAAAATATCAGTGTCTGTGTTTTAAATGTGTTTGATACTCCTAGTGTTTGTACTACTTAATCGTCATTTTTAGTTCTAGTTCTACATTTTTAGTTCTAGTACTCACTAGTGTTCAATACATATATATCTTTTAGTATGTACGAAATTATTGTGAGACCAAATCCAGTTTGAGATACTTACAAACATGAGAATGACACGAAACGCACTGAATATATAGACCCTGCTATTCTAAGGGGGGAGGGGGGGGGGGAAGCTATATTTAGTATGTAATGTTTGTGGTGAAACCATTTTGTTAGTCGGAAACATGATACAATGACAACAGCCACAGGACAGTCTCTTTAATACATAATTCCAATACTACTAATGCTAGTATCAGAATGTCAACTGTCACGACGAAGTTGGCCAACTCGACGGTTTGCGTTGTAATTTCCCAAACCCCCGACTTATGAAGGGTGTTTTCAGATTAACAACTAATGGGTTATACGACGATAATCGAGTTGTAAGAGTGCTCAGACTAGCAACTGAACAGTCGTAGAAGTCGTGAGAGCAGAACGTTGGCCACTGTGTAGTGACAGTTGGTAGTCTGAGTCTAGCATAATATTGGCCTCGTGAAAACCGGTGTCCTAATTTGTCATGGAGGTGTCTCCCAAGGCATTCTAGGGTTACGGAATAAAATGAAGTTCTTTGAAAAATAAAAAATAGACGATACATTATTTCTAAGTAATACATGCTATGACAATCCTTTTACCACCATTTATTCACTGAACATAAATAATTATAACAGAACATCACAGCTACACTGATTACCACATAACTTAGGTTATAATCCGAATATTTCAAAACATCCACACATCCAAAATTAAAATGAACTCAAATGATATTGTTATTGGGTATAGAACTATCAGGTACATTTGGAAATGGTACCGAATCGTCTGTCCCTCTCCGAATTCCGTGACACAACGGACGACATTCTCCTGCGCCAAGTTCCGGTTAGATAAAACAACGTCCGCCGGAAGCGACGCCCAAGGACACAGTAGAAAATAAAATTAGCCGCTGAATTTAACACTCGGGCAATTTCGCTTAAAAGCTCAAGCACAATGCGTGTATCTGCCTCACAGGTCCGTTTACAGATAGTGTCCTCAAAAGCCGGAAGTGGATAGGCTAGGAAAAACACAGTCGTCACCGCGATAACCGGAAGTGTTAGTCGTCTCCCGTTATCGCTCACTGATTTGGAATGACAATTAGTGCGCACTAACTTTATCTTCCTCACCGAATGCAGGAGCAACAGATTGAATACGACCATAAGCAACCACGGTAACATGTACACGAACACCAGTTGAAGGTAAACACAATAGACGGCTTTGTAGCCTAAACTTGCCCCGAACTCCGAATAAGGATAATGCGTTGTACTGTTCCATGGACGGCTCTCAAGATCAATAGCTACGTAATGAGGAATATTGTACACTAAACAATATATTAACACCGCTAAAGAAATCTTCTTGGCGGACGTCAGAGAGAATATAATTCGTGATTTCAGCGGTTTCGTTACAGCGACGTATCTTTCCAAAGTCACGATTAACGTCATGAAAATAGTGCCGCTCTGGGCAACGTAATTGACGGGGTAGAACATGACCGTCTGGAGGTCTCTAACGGCCACGGAACGTCTTGATGACAGTGCTGCGAAACATTTAACCATGGCAACCAGCAATATGACGTTGTCGAAGACGGCCAAGATAACTAAGAAATAGGCTGTGGAACACCACATCCTCTTTCGCTGTAGGACAACGATGGCGAGGGCGTTGCCTATGAAGCCGAGGACTGCCACAACGGCGCCGATCACACGGAACGAGAAGGTGTGGTTGGCCACCCATTCCATGAGCTCCCGACTCAGGCTGTTCTTCGAGGTGAAGTTCGAGTTAAAGAAGTTCTGGAAAATCGTTCCATTTTCCATTGTTGCCGCGTAAAACCACAAACACTTTACTTGATGGTCTCAAGAACGTCTCTTTAGCATAACTGTCAGAAAGATTTCATAAGCCGCTGTAGTCAGGTGCTAATGATGATGGATGCCATCAACTGTAAAGAAAAAGGAAAGAAAAATCACTTACGGTTGTAACACTCACTAAAGGAAAACAAAACATATTTTCTGTAATGACTAATCTACACAGTAAAGGTATACATTATCAGAGAGCGATGTATCAAAAGTAATTAATGGCAACCTTGTTTCACTAGACGACAAGTGGTTTTAGTAGCACTCTAGTTAGGCTGCCAAATCCTACAGAAAATGAATGCACAACATGCAACAGATGCTTAAAGGCACATTCCTTAGTTTGCAGCATTGTAAGATGTTTCCGACTACTAATATACTTCTACGATTAAACTTACATATTAAATATATTTTCTTGTTTAGAATATCAGTGTCTGTATATTCAATGCGTTTCTGGTCGTCTTAATATTTGTAAGAAGCCCAAACTGGATTTTGTCTTCAAATAATTTCGTACGTACGAAAAGCCCCCCCCCCCCCCCCCCCCCCAATATTTTAGGAAATAAGATGAAATTTAACGTAGTACAAATATTATAACGATCAGAAACACGTTTAATATACAGCCACTAATATTTTATGCAGAAAAATATATTACAATCGTTAAAAAGTCTGTTAGTCGATAACATCTTAAAAAGTGCAGCAAACTCTGGAATGTCCCTTTAAGAAAATAGTACTTAGATTATGGAATTCATACTAGATTAGTGATATCAAGAGGCGCTTTGGGACGAAAAATCCGAGTCAAGTGTGTTGGGCGCGGCAAGAAGACCTACCACGTGTTGCACATTGGAAATATCACTTTAAAGACGAAAATTAATATACATAAAGAACCGTCAAACGATGTCTGCTTGTGTTTATGTGGTTATAGTCTAGCCACTGACGGCACTCGCGGCGGTTCCATTCAGAACACATGTTAAATCGCACACGCTAGCGAGTTCACTGTTCTTTCCTGTCATAGTATTTATCTCGAATTTTATATTTTCTCATTTAGGTCCATTTCGCACATGCTATAAGTTCTAGATTAATAAACTTTGGTATATTCGTCAATTAAAGGGACTGTCCTGAGTTTGCAGCCATTGTAAGATGTGTGCCATAACAGAGCCTTGTTGGCGATTACTATTTCATACTAAATACATTTTCTTGTTTAGAATACCAGTGTCTGTATATCGAATGCGTTTGTGGTCGTATACTAATGTGTGTAGCACTCGGTTTTTACTTTAATTCGTGATATATATTTTTTCGTACGTACCACATTATTGGGAGGTAAATCCGGTTTGGGCTGCTACAAGCATTGGGACAACAGCAAACACCTTGTAAATAGAGACACTGGTATTCTAAATAAGAAAATGTATTTAATCTGTATGTCACATCACCAAAAAGGCTTTGTTGGTCGGAAACATTATACAATGGTTGTAAACTCAGGACTGTCCCTTTAAACAAATCAACATTTGTGAAATTAAATTTAAATTTTGTCATTTGAATATATTGATGGTAAATAATAAGTTGCCAGAAAAGCCTCTACCATAATTAACGATCATACATTCATTTTGAACACAATTGTGGTAGTGCACATAACACTGCTACCAAAGAATACAGATACAAGCAAAACAAACATTTGAACATTACCTAGAATCCCCAAACAACAAAATCACACCAAACAGTGCAAGACTAAAACTTTTATATGCACTTCTCCACAGACAGGAACGCACATACCAGGGCCTTTAACCAGTTGTGGTGCACTGCCTCGAACGAGAACCCCCCCCCCCCCCCCCCCCCAACCAGTTGATGCTTCTACACAAGCACCTCAGGCGAGCATTCAACCGACTGAACTAAATCCCGCTCACATTAAGAAGAAGAAGAAAATTATTAAAAAAAAGATTCCGCGGAATAAAATATTTCGACTACCACAAACGTCTCCCGTGCACTGTGCTGAACGTCCATACATATAGGTGCAACTACAAACCACTGACCTAGGATTTATAATCTGTAATAAACGTATCTAAAGTTTAACGCAAAAGTTGACTGGGTCGATGCTAGCGCCGCCAGAATACCTGCATCTCGCTTGTTTCCCCTTCGTAAAGACGATGCAAGCAACCTGTTAATGTACACGTAGCTGTTTACATGAAGGCGTCCATAAAACCCAGCCAGGACATCTTTAATAAACAACATTTTATAAACACAACGCCCTGTGGAACCGGTGTTTTCACTGTAAGTGTTTTGCACGGCACCAGTCCTGACATCTTAAACAATTAACTACGAAACAGACGATCTTAAAAGGTGATGCTGCTAGCGAACCGCGTCTGCTTTTGTCGAGAAACACAAAGCCAGGGGATGCACCTTTTTTTCATTCTAAAATCTGGTGATAATGTCTAGTTCACTCAGAATAATGTCTGCTCCACTTGGAGTTATATGTACTCCACTTGGAGTTACGTCGACGCCAACACGTACATCTAACATGGGAAATAAAGTTGGTTATGTTTAACGACACCACTTAAACCTTGTAATTTTTAAACTCCGAGAGACTTTTTGTTTTGTTTTCTCGTAATAATTACAAGGGCAAGGGTTGTCACTAGAGCACTTAAAATTCTTAATCATCGTCTATCGTTTGGCAAACATTTGGTCGTTGCATACACGTGGTCTTACAGTAAACCGGTTCCAGTTTTTTCCAGTAGCAGCAAATGATATTATATATGCACTTTCCCAACAGACAGGACAGAATATAGCACGGCCTTTGATATATCAGTCGTGGAGCACTAGCTTGGACTAGGAAAACAACCAAACAACAAAAGAAACAGTAACAACAATATACTTCCAAAACAACAACAAAACAATTTAAAAAAAAAAAAAAAAAATGGGTTCACTGACGTAACTCGATCCTACTGCGCAAGTCTTCTCCAGCAAGATCAAAAGTGACATTTTTAAACTTAAAAAGGGGAAAAACATCGTTTTTGTTTTCTGGGAGCCGGCTACCCACGTCTCCCGTTATTTACATTCCCGGCGAATCTTCGGTCTGTGTGTCGTCTGCAATATTAATCTTAAATTAGCAGACGTCAAATTGCAGACGGATTCGCTTGTTAGACCAGCAAGATGGCGTTTCCGTGGAGTCAGCACACAAATTGCAGGATCAGCCATGTCTACTGTAAACGTTTGATTAGAAATACGGTTATTTGTGGACTTATATCACTTGCCAAACTCCATAATAAAACAATTAACATAGAGTTGACCTTCTTCTTTGTCGTTACAAGATCGCCGATATCACAGCGCGAATCAATCTGTCTAGCTTTAACCTGTAATGACCTCCTGTGATATTCTTAGCTAACATTTCGATATTTGTTTCAGTGATAGTCTAGTCCAAGACTTGCAATTATGGCCGTGGTTAACAATGTGCTGGATAATTGGGAGATTTTTCATTCCTGTATTGGTTCCAATGCAGAGTGAAGCTCAATGGGGATGTGTAACAAACAAAATGTTTTAGTCTGTATTTATGTGCTGTCCTGTCCGTGGGGAAAGTGCATGTGAAAGATCCCTTGCTAAGCCTGTATGTCAGAATGATCAAGTGTTTGACTTCCGATAACTATTGCCCTACTGATGTCGTTAACGGTTTGCGGCATAGTTTAAAATGGACGTCGTGAAACAAATATTTCTTTCTGTGATTGACAGAAAGAAAGGAAATGTTTTATTTAACGACGTACTGAACAGGCTGAACTAGCATATGCATAAGAGGTTCCGACTGGTACCCTTTTCATGTGCTCATGTGGAGAAGCAGAACGGACGACCGAATACTGTAAACCGTGAAAAAAATGCGTGCGTATAAATTTCGCGTCGTTCGCGTCCAACCTTATGTCGCGAAATTAATACGCACGCACTATTTTCCAGTTTGAAGTGTGCTTAAAGTAATTTGTTTTGTTTTGAAATATTTTATTGAGAATAAAATTCACAAAAAGATTCACTCAACAGGCACAGCCTTATACACGAGCTCTCCTTGATGGCAACTAATCGTTAATTGTTTTATGTAACTTCAATCGATGGCGACTAATCGTTTATTGTTTTATGTAACTTCAATCGATGGCGACTAATCGTTTATTGTTTTATCTACCAAAGGGTGTTAACAGTTAACAACTGAAGCTGTGAGTTGTGATTATAATACAGGTGAGGTGGGTAGGGCCTAATCCCCTCTATAGACTCTGTACCAGGCACAATTGCTTGATGTTGGATAACAGAATATTGATTTACAGACAGTAACTTTATAACAATTACAGTGAGCTGTCTTTATCCACTTTTTTTTTGAGCTGTCAACGGTCGTTCGCGAAATTTACACGTCGCGAACATGCGCTAAGCTATACATTCGCGGAAAAAACACGTCGCAATATTAATACGGTTTACAGTATGTCATCCAAGACTGCATAGACCTACAGCAGCTGAGGGAGACTACCTGGACAACTACAACAACTCTCCAGAAGAAGCTGTATGCCACAAGAAGTGATCTACAGAGAACAGTATCGTCCATAGTCACTGCTGGCCTCGACGTGTAGTTAACAAGCGAACGAACAGAAGAAGAAACACGTTTTATTTACGGTTATATGGCGTCGGACATATGGTTAAGAACCACACAGATATTGAGAGAGGAAACCCGCTGTCGCCACTTCATGGGCTACTCTTTACGATTAGCAGCAAGAGATATTTTATATGCATCATCTCACATACATGATAACAAATACCACGGCCTTTGATATACCAGTCGTGGTGCACTGGCTGGGTGAGAAATAGCACAATGGGGTGATTGACAGAATGCGAAAAGAAACCTGCTACTGCCTGAGGTTACTTCCACTTTGATCACTGGTAGGAACCGAGGTAAATGTAGTTATTAATTGGAATGGCGTGATGCAGAGATAATGATTGCCGGTTGATAATGTCAATAAAACAGAATATTATTATTATTATTATTATTATTATTATTATTATTATTATTGAAAATTAAAATACCCATCCCCCGAATTTTTTTTTTTTTTTAATTGCTAATAATCCTCTTGGCACACAAACGCAGAACATCCCATTAACAGCCCCCCTCTCCGTGAAAACAATATTTCACAGCCGATCAAACTTTTATTGAATCTAACCAAAAAACGACAGGCACACTAATCATCGCAGTGCACCCAGTGGGCTCTAACAGAGGATTTTGTTCGAGCGTCTTTCACCCAGTTAAGTGCACTAATGGTTTCACTGATTGGCGCTAACTGCTGATGCTTGGGGGAGGAAACACAATTCGACTGCAGTAAATTAATTCCAGATTATACGGATATGCACACTCTGTTTCCTTCTCCCGGGACAGTTATCGCTTCTTTTTGTGATTTTATTTTTCATCCGGAATTCCCCGCATGGTGTGATGCGATTCTGTCAGTCGTTAGCCATGTTGTTTTATCGGGAAGTGGAGTCCTCTGCGATAAATATTTCGCCTGTCGTGTGGTAGGTCATTAGATCGATTCTGCTTGATGAACCGACGGGTCGATTTTTTTTTTTTTACCTGTTCAATCTTAGCGCAAGTTATCTCACGTGGTGAAGTAGATTGCATGTCTCGGTAACCAATCGAGCTATACCAGCGGGAGCTTCAACTCCTGGTAGGGCCCTCCAATCTGAATCGGTCAAAGGTTTTCTTAGAGCAGAGTGGGAGGGGGAGAGTCGACCCCCAGATACCCCTCTGCTGTAGTTAGGCGTCTCCCTACATGTACTCTAGAGCTCATATAGATTGGAAGCGGCGCGTGCGTACGCTCCGACTGTTGCATCTGATGCAGGGAGTGGGTCGACCCCCAAATACCCCCTCTGCTGCAGTTAGGTGTCTCCCTACATATACTCTAGAGCTCATATAGATTGGAAGCGCCGCGTGCGTACGCTCCGACTGTTGCATCTGATGCAGGGAGTGGGTCGACCCCCAAATACCCCCTCTGCTGCAGTTAGGTGTCTCCCTACATGTACTCGTAGTCTGGTCCAGCTCAACTGGTTTCTGCAGTTATCCTCATCAGCCTAAACCAAAAGCTAATACAGACTGGATGAGCCGCGTGCGTGCGCTCCGACTGTTGCATCTGATGCGGATGCGGCTTGCGTTTTTTGACATATACACCATGTACGATTATTTCATTTAGACGCACGCATCGCACCGATCCAGGCTAGTTGCTCTCATTGAAAGCAATATATTTCAAAACAATATTACTGGATCGTATGCACGCGCTACCTTCAATCTGTATGAGCTTTTGAATTTGGTCTAGGCTGATGAGGATGACTGCCGAAAACACATAAGCTGGGCCAGACTACGAGTACATGAAGGGAGACGCCTAACTGCAGCAGAGGGATTATTTTGGGGGTCGACCCACCCCCTGCTCTAAGAAAACAAAATTCAATATATATTTTCAGCAGAACATGACCAGTCCCCCATAAAAACGTCGCTCGCCAGTCATTACCTATCACCTCCACCTACATAATTTCCTGTACTCGCGCATGCACGACGGATATATCAAAAGCCGTGATATGTATTGCGTAAAGGGGATCCGGGTGGACCCCATTCCATCGTACGAGGGTTTCATGTCCCCGTCCAATAAGACAGTCTAATAGCTTGAATGAAAGTTCGATGATTATCATGCAGATTTCCTACAATTCGATAACCATGTTTCCTTTGGTGTGTATATTAACATGGGCGAATCCACATCTTCGATTCTTCATCACTCATCTGAGACTAATTCAAGGAGAATAGTTGTTATCTAACAGTAGCATGTAGAGTTGAATCTAGTCAACATGGTAATTATAATGCCTTAAATTGCTCCCGATAAGTTAGGAAAGATTTTAATCACTTCATTAAATTGTGTTTCTCTCTCACAACAAACGTCTGCTTCGTTCAATGAAAACTTCATCTGCATGCGACTGGGATGAGGAACGACGGAGTAAGAGTGTCGGGGAACCAGTGCGTTCCGAGATGATGAAATTACACAGGACGATCCATTCGGTGTTCAACAGTACAAGGAATACTGTTTAAGTTGTAGAGGTTGCTACAGGAGTGGCTGTTAAAAATCATCAATTTTCCTTTTTTAAATACACAACCCCACACACACACACACAAAGAGAGAAAACCAACACACACACACACACACACACACACACACACACACACACACACACACCACACACACACACACACACACACACACACACACACACATCCAAACAACAAAACGTTACCTTTCCAACGAAGACAAAATAGATTTTTAAAAAAATGAAGCAAGTAGTAAGATAAATAGCATTGGGATCCAACGAACTCAGTGCTTTATGCTATTTCGTACATGCACATATCTTCCTCAATCACCAGCTTTAAAGTAAATAACTTTTCCCAGTACACGTTATTTACAGCGTTTGAACAATAACTAACGCATTCGGCATAAATCAGCCGCAAATTCCATGTGTCCATGTAAAAAGGTTGAGCATATTCAATTTAAGCATCTCAGTTGGACAGTTCGGCTTTGGCGTTTAAGTCGTAGACATATCAGTAAAACTGTTAGTCAGATCTCAATATCCACCATATGTGTGATATCGCCGTGCGATTCCTCCAATCACTTTAACTGGTATGCACGAAAATCGATGATTTATGTTTAGTCTCGTACACCGATCTCATATGGCACAATGTGGCTATTTTGTTTATTTCACACTTTGTACTGTTTTTCATACAATATATTCTGACAAGGTAGTTACCAAGCGTCCGCACTGTATAACAAATACCAGTCAGGTAGCCTTCTTCATAGTGTACTTTGATTCACACAATACATTCTGACAAGGTAGTTACCAAGCGCCCGCACTTTTTTAACAAAATACCATTCAGGTAGCCCTCTTCACATTGTACTGTTACAAGGCTCGAACCTGACGGCGGCACCGACGGCAATTGCAGTCGTTGAGATATAAATTGCCGTAGGTAGAGAGCATCACCGATGGCCCTATTGTGCCGTCGGTAAAGCTCCTCAACAATGGCGAAATGTTTGCACCTGGTATACATTATCAGCCAATATTTAACATTTGCACGTTTAAAAGATGTCTACATATAGCTTTTTAGTCAGGTTCATTTGCTGCAAATGTCACTTGTAAAAAAAAAATTGCCATAGGCAGGCGCAAAATTGCCGTTTCATCCCTTGCAATTCTTTTACAAATTGCCGTGGGAGACAAATTCTTAAGTTATGTGTTATTCACAGAATATATTCTGCCAAGGTAGTTACCAAGCGCCTGTATTTTCTAACAAAATATCAATCATGAAGCCTTCTCAACAGTGTCAATTTTGTTTTCCAAAGAATATATTCTGACATAAAAATTATATTGAAATGCATAAAGGAGAGAAGACAATAATGGTATGCAACTTTAATCCATTCATAGGCGAACTCTACTGTTATAAAGATCAGTGAGATTATTGGAGTTGGGTATTTTTACACGCCCCTATACCACCACGGTTTCAGGCAGATTAATTATTGGATACGAACCAACAACTTAATGAATGTCATAGTCTGCGAACAATACTAACGTTGTGTTGCACACTTTAATTTGAAGTGCTGTAGACACCGACTCGAGTGATTCGTTATAGTGTGTCGTTTTATTGTCGGATGTTATCAGATCATTAAACTCATTCAATTTAGATCCTGATTCATTACTGCAATAAAATGGTGCTTGGTCGATATTAAGAAGTATACAGTGATCGAAAGAATGCGAGCTTTTGTCAGTTTTTCGTTTTCGTCTGTTGGGGAAAGAAGGAAACATGAACGAGTTGCTTAAAGTGCACGGTGTTGACTACATATTATTATACGATGTGTGGTTCTGATTAGAAACCTTTATATAGATACAGAAAGACTAGATACAAGTTTTCTAGCTCATGACGTCATGACACTAAGAAAGACACACACAGAGACAGAGAGAGAGAGAGAGAGAGAGAGAGAGAGAGAGAGAGAGAGAGAGAGCGAGAGAGAGAGAGAGCGAGCCAGACAGACAGAAGAGAGAGCAGACGAGCAGACAGAGAGAGACATACAACAGACAGAGCGAGGCGAGAGCGAGAGAGAGAGAGCGAGAGAGAGAGAGAGAGAGAGAGAGAGAGAGAGAGAGAGACAACAAAGAGAGACATACAGAATAAGACGAATGACAGTAGACAGATAGAGAGAGACAGACAGACATACAGTAGACGAGAGAGAGGCAGGCAGAGAGAGAGAGAGGAGCGCTAGAGAGAGAGAGATAGAGAGCGAGAGAGAGACAGGGAGAAGAGAGAGAGAGAAGGAAGACCAGACAGAGAGGGAGAGGAGAGAGGGAGAGAGACGAAGAAAGAACACATACAGACAGAGAGAGAGAGGAGAGAGAGAGATAGAGAGAGAGAGCGAGAGAGGAGAGAAAAGAGCGAGAAAAAGAGAGAAGATAGAGAGAGAGAGAGAGAGAGAGAGAGAGAGAGAGAGAGAGAGAGAGAGAAGGAGAAAGAGACAGAGAGAGAGAGAGAGAGAGAGAGAGAGAGAGAGAGAGAGAGAGAGAGAGAGAGAGAGAGAGAGAGAGAGAGAGAGAGAGAGAGAGAGAGATTTTGTATTAGGATCCGTTCAAGATTGATAAAGTTTGTTTTGTTTTACGACGCCATTGGAGCACATTGATTAATTAATCATCGGAATGAATGAATGAATGAATGAATGTTTAACGACACCCCAGCACGAAAAATACATCGGCTATTGGGTGTCAAACTATGGTTAATGCAAATAAATAAAGTGATGATCAACATCGATATAAAAATTCAAGGTTTAAACAAAAACAGTGTAAAGAACTGTGCAAAAATACGAATACAAATATCATAGAATTTTACGGATACTGAATTTTACTCTAAACTTCAATTTGTGCTGTATTGGCCATTCTCCAAAAGAATGTTACACCCCTGCACCACGGTGATGTTACAGCACGCGCAGGGGAATTAATCATCGGCTACTGGATGTCAAACATTTGGCAATTCTGACTCTAATTTTTCCTAATGCAACAAGGGATCTTTTATATTCACTTACCCACAAACAGGAAAGCACATATGACGGCCTTTGTCCAGTTGTAAATCAATGTGCTCTAGTGGTTTCGTTAAAAAAAAACAATAATAAAAACAAAATAAACAATAAAAAATTGTCCAGTTGTGGCGCACTGGTCGGAAGGAGAAAACCCGACAATCAGTTGAATGGATCCACCTCAAGCTACTGAGCTAAATCCCGTCCCCGTTAAAGATTGTTAACATTTCAACAAAAACACAAAATGTATTTTTTTCTATTCTTACTATCCCTCTCCCTTCCAAACTTGTAAACAAATAATGTTAAGTTTGCAATGATAATTTTATCGACTTTCTTTTGCATTAAAGGCATATTGTCACAGACCACTGACCTATTAAATGGCCTAACAAAGTATTACCTGAACAAAAATAATTTGATTTGTACCTAAATGCACTTTATTCAACCATCTTCATAACCACCATACTCCATTTATTAATGATATTTTGTAAATATAATTGAATTATGGCAATGGTCCATAATTAAAAAACTAAAATTGCCGAGAGGGTTGACATAGATTTCATTCCATCATGGTTCAGTTAAGGTGATGCGGCAGCTAGATTTAGTTTCCAACAATTAATGCAATTTTTATTTATATTATCCATTTTTATAGAAATACGGTCCTTAAATCCGTGACAGTATGCCTTTAAAAGCTTACGCTCACATTAATCCCCTTCAACCTCCTCCACTCCCCCCACCCCACAAGTACAGATTATGTTTACATGTCATCAACTCGTTCTAACGAAAATTTTATAGTGCATCCAGAGTTCCTCTGACCTGTGTGAGCCTTTTAATTTAAGTGTCTAGGTATTACAAACTCGTTATGTAAAAAAAAATAGATCTCTCCTTGACTTAAAATGAAATCACTTATTTGAAGTCTTAATTTACTGGCAGTTAATCAATTGCGTCTGGACATAGATTAGAAGGCTATCTCGTGGTGAGCGAGAGGAAATGACGCACTAATACCGTCAAAATAAATAGATGCATTCCATTGGCTGTATATGAAAACAAATTCTGCTGTTCGTTTATTCCACGCGCGGTTTTGGCTCAGGGTAATCCCTTCCTCTCAGTATTTTTGGCATCAATATATCAAGATCTTGTATATTAATCAAAATGCTATCATTCTCAGCTCAGACATTGCCCAGTTGGAACAAACGTTCTCAATGACACCGTATTAAACATCTTAGTCCAGACTAGCCCCATGGAACATGAATTGGCATACATTTCTGGTTCTGAAATCCCAGGCAATCCATGAAGTCTCTAGTGAGGCGAGATATTAACAACATATACATCTGCTAGACATTCCGAGCAGCAACATGTATGCTATCATTCGATCATATACTGGGGGCGGGACGTAGTCCAGTGGTAAAACGTTAACGTGATCCGCGGTCGGTTTGGGATCGATCCCCGTCGGTGGGCCCATTGGGCTGTTTCTCGTTCCACCCATTGCACAACGACTGGTATATCAAATGCCGTGGTATGTGTTATACTGTCTGTTGGATGGTGCGTATAAAAGATTCCTTGCGACTGAACAAAAAATGTAGCCTACACGTTCTCATTGAAATCAGTAGCAAGGTTTTTTTTATATATATGCACCATCCCACAGACAGGATAGCACATACAACGACCTTCGATATTCCAATCCAACGTGGTGCACTGGATGGAACGAGAAATAGGCCAATGGGCGTACAGACCGGGATTATAATGTAGATAATAGACGTCTACATCAGGGTTTTCTCAGCCACGCTAACCCGTTGAACTCAACCGTCGACAGCGTGCCTGATCTTTAATTAGACATTGTCCCTTGCGACTAACGAGGTTCTCATAGACCGTGGTGGATTATATCTCCGAGCGCATAAAATATAATGGAAGTAATAAAAGTAATTATATAAAAACTTCAAAGGCAATAGCGAATATGTTCGTGACCTGTACACTTGTAATTATTGTTATGTCACTATATTTGCACTCGCCCTAGGGAGTCAGTCTTGTCACTTAATTGAGTAAGACATCTGCTCATGGCATCAAGTCTGAACTATTACCCAGATGGGTATGTCCGAGGTATGATTGGATAGGTTTAGGAGTACAAGTGTATTTACTGCCGCCTTACGTTTTACAACTCACCAGCATACATACTAAATACATGTTTACATACAATATATACAGTATTAACTAGGGTTTGTAAAATAAAAACGGTGTCTATAGTTGACATATTTTTTAAAGAACCAAATTTCGTATCCGTAATAATATCCTTTTTTTTCGGGAACAATGAAACCAGTAGACCATGCATGGACAGGGTATATTAAAGTGTGCTAGTCGAATAGCATATTGCAAGAGAGCATTTATTTTTTCCCCACTTTTAGTTAGTTTATTTTTATTCTTATAATTCTGTCTATTATCTTTTATTATGTATTTTTGTTGTCAAAGAAGCACAGGCTCCCGGATGTTTGGAGTTTGGACTATGTTTATCCTAATTATTATAATAATGCACAAAAATAAACGATTTCCATTACTGCTACCGACAACGGTATAATTATACTGTTATATTTAAATGAATGAGACAAATATGTTTACGAGGACAGTTAAATGGTTTTCTGATTTAAACGATAACTGTTTCCAAGCGCACGACCTCCAAGTACACGTAGGTGTTGTGGTTAAGTGCATGACCTCTCTATTACATGTATGTAGCTCAGTGCTACAGTGATAGCACGAGATGTGATGGTTTATAGGATCGATCGTTCTCAGAGGACTGTTTTCCTCCAGATGGCTGCATCTAAGTCCGGGGTATGTATTGTCTTTAGGAAATCTGCCATAAAGAAATTCCTTAACCTGTTTTTCGCCTGTGTGGTGGCAGTGAATGTCATCTCTCTCCTCTCTCTCTCTATCTATCTATCTATCTATCTATCTATCTATCTATCTATCTATCTATCTATCTATCTATATGTCTGTCTGTCTGTCTATCTATCTATATATTTATCTCTCTGTCTGTCTGTCTGTCTGTCTCTATCCGTCTCTGTCTCTCTGTCTGTCTCTCTTTCTCTGTCTGTATATCTGTCTGTCTGTTTGTCTGTCTGTCTGTCTATCTATCTATATATTTATCTCTCTGTCTGTCTGTCTCTCTCTATCCGTCTCTGTCTCTCTGTCTGTCTCTCTTTCTCTGTCTGTATATCTGTCTGTCTGTTTGTCTGTCTGTCTGTCTGTCTGTCTGTCTGTCTGTCTGTCTGTCTATTTATCTCTCTGTCTCTCTCTCTCTATCCGTCTGTCTGTCTGTCTGTCTCTGTCTGTCTCTCTCTGTCTGTCTTCCTCCCTCCCTTCCCCCCCCCTCTCTCTCTCTCTCTCTCTCTCTCTCTCTCTCTCTCTCTCTCTCTCTCTCTCTCTCTCTCTCTCTCTCTCTCGACGTGTCGTAAAAATATGTTAGAAAAAAGACAGCTTAGTTTAACAAATATGCCGAATAGTTTTTAAACAAAGATATACATATTTTAATTTCTTTTCAACGCCTCATAGTTGTCTTTAAAATACACATCTCAACATGACAAATGGAAGTTTAAGTTTCCGTAGTATTGCACTTTATTTTAGCAACAACAACAACACTTATAATAAATAAATATTTAAACAAACAAATTCATAAACACCCCCACAACAACAACAAAGAATCCCCCACCAAAAACCCCAACACAAAACAAAACGAAACAAAAACAAACACCCCTAAAAAAACACCTAAGGAAAACAACAAATACATATCTATAATAATGAATTATTGCATCAACATCCACACAGACACGCAGACGCGCAGACACACACGCTGTATGCATGTTATTTTTGGAAATACCGGCAATATAAATAAATGGTAGATTGAATTTAATGAAAGAATAAAATCAAAAACAAAATGATTGAAAGTAAAAAAAATATTATATGTTTGAACAATATCAGAATAACTAACAATAACTTAGACACGTGTAGTACACGTGTATTTTAAGCATATAGGTTTTATGTAACTAATGTTTAATTCCAGGTTCTTAGAGGAGTATGTACCTTTAAGTATGGTATTTAGTATGTATTTCATTAATGTTTATTTTCAGGCTGTAACAACTACAGGTTGAACAACATATCACTATAATTAACATTTTATCACCTTTTTCTAGTATTGCCCTGTACCTGTGATGTTTTCGTGTATGCTGGTCAACCACGCGTGACCACATCAGTGCAGTCAGTGTGAGTTCTTTTGGTAGCCATAGCTACAATACAAACACCCAAGCTATCTTTAAACTTTGACCCTTGTCTCTTTCTCTCCCATTGGATAATTAACACTCACCTGTATCTGCATGCTTTCTTTGGACTGACCAGACAGGACAGAATTATTTAGCATTTGGAGAAACAAGTTCAGATAAGAGAGAAATAGTAGAAGTTTAATTTAAAGGTTTCCCCAGTTGTTATGGAATATATCAACACAATGCCTACGTGTAATTCATATGGGTGTATCTTGTGTCTTATGTTTAATAAAAGATGATGCCCTAACCCGTAGCTGGTGTTGTGAACTTTGTTGAACCTAGCTTCACGCACAAAATACCGACTGCTACACACGCATAACTTTTTTTGTTTTTTGTTTACCATCAAACTTAATTAATTGAAAGGTTAGATGTGTTTTACAATACTTGGTAAAAGGTTAACTATGTTTTATGTAAAATTAATTAAACGTTAAATGAATTTTCATAAACATAATCAAAAGGTTAAAAATAACAGAACGTTACATGCGTTTAATTAAAAGGCTAAGCTACATTCCGTTCAGACAATTCGGCTGCTAACACAGTAACCGCTGCATTATGTAACACGTGTTTAAGATCGGCCTCAGTGTTGTAGTCGACAAGTCTTCATCTCTAAGCAGGATATATCCTGAATATTCCAATACAAACCCCAAATAAAAAAGACAAACATATACTAATATATGTATATATATATATACTCTTCAAAAGAAGAAACGCAAAACCACATTGTCGTAACATTTGGAGAATTGATTTAATTATTGAATGGTGAGTCCGATAATTACCAAATGTTGCAGGATTGTTCACAATTCACTCTAGTCCATTGTGAGTAAGTGATAGGACACACCACCAAGGTCAAGGTCATCTGGAGTCAATACCGGGTGTGGCCTCCGCGTGTGTTGACAACTGCCTGGCACCGCCTGCCCATTGAAGCAAACCAGAGTACGGATGACGTCCCGGGGGATGGTGGCCCACAGGCCTGCAAGGCTGCTGCCAGCTCGGGCAGGGTCTGGGGCTGTGGTTGTCGCTGTCGGAGGGCGTCGGGTCCAACTCGTCCCATAGATTCTCAATTGGGTTCAAATCCGGTGATATCGATGGCAAAGGAAGGACATTAATGTTGTTGTTCTGTAGGAAAGCCGTTGTGAGACGTGCTGTGTGAGGCCTGGCGTTGTCATGTTGGAACACTGCGTTGGCGTTGGCCATAACTGGAAACGATGTGTGGCCGGAGGATCTGGTCAATGTAGCCCTGTGCATTCAGGTTGCCCTGCACGTGGACCAGGTCAGTTCTGCCAGTGTGTGAGATGGCTGCCCCACACCATGACACTACCCCCGCCGAATCTGTCCACTTCCTGCACGCAGTTTGCCGCATAAACGTTCACCCACGACGCCTATACACGCGACATCTTCCATCATGACGTCGGAGCAGAAATCGGGACTCGTCACTGAACCACACCTGTCTCCATCGCAGTTGAGGCCATTGTCGATGAATCTGGCACCACTGCAGTCGGAGTCGACGGTGTTGTGGTGTTAAAGATGACACCTCGAACTGGACGTCTGGCACGAATTCCTACCTCACGTAGGCGGTTCCGTACGGTTCTGGTCGGATATCCTGCGCAAACATGGTATTGCTGCGGGCAGTAAGTGGAGGTGGCAGGCGAGTAGTCAATCGTTCCCGAAGGTGGCCGTACCCGGATGTAGCGGTCCTGCCGGGGGTATGGGTGTAAGTGCCCCGTGGTCGACCGGATCTAGGGAGGTCACGTGTTGATCCATGTTGCTGGTAACGGTCCCACAGTCTGGAGATGGTGCTTGGGGACACATGGAATGCCCTGGCAACGGCCGTTCTGGATTCGCCTGCATCTAGTCGGCCAATGGCATTGTTTCTCTCTGCGGTTCACTGAGACGTGGCATGTCCTGGATTGTCAACTGTCGGCCAGATACAGAGGCCAGGCAAGCGAACACCCTGCAGTTTTATACTGTCGGTGTTCATGTTGCACGTGCAGACAACGCACGTGCAGTGGTGACATGGTTTGCAAGTGGCTGCGTTTTTGCGAATATTCACATTTTGGAACTTTCTTGTACAGTAGCTGCGTTTTATCGAATGTAACCGTGGGAATGTGTTTGGGACATGCAATGACCTTATATTCACAAAGCATGAACCGGTAGGAAACATAAAATCGGAGTTATAACCCATTTGTACCCTTTTGCGTTTCTTTTTTTGAAGAGTATATATATATATATATATATATATATATATATATATATATCCATCAAAGGCGAATGTAACATGACCCATTCCCATAAAACAATCCATTCGTTCACATTCATATTATATTATATGATCAAAAGTAAAGTGATTTTGTAAAAGATACATATTTCAATACCCCCCCCCCAAAAAAAAAAAAAAACCCAACAAAAAAACAACAACAACAAACCGCCCCCCCCCCCCCCCCCCAAAAAAAAAACAAAAAACCCAACCCAAATCAAAAAACACCCCCTACAAAAAAACAAAAACAACAACAACAAAACAAACAACAACAACACAAAATAAAAACAACTCCCAACAACAGGACACAAAACAACCCAACATTAAAAAAACACCAAAAAACTAAACAAAATAAAACAACAACAACATGTTGTCGAAAGTAGACATATTTCTTTCTGGTTTTTGTTTCTTGTTTTTTTTTTTACTTCCACTAAAGTACACCCCACCTCTGTCTTACACTTAAAATCCTCCATGTTGCAAGCCTTTAGGGTAGCGCTAATTAAAAACAAAGTGTCCCACAAGGTTGTTTTTCTACCCTGACCACCGTGTGGAAGTTGCTAAAGGTCAAGACGAGAACGATTGGAGATGTCGTGGATCGGATCCAGTGATTGGCTGCAATACGTGACAGAACCAGTTGTTTACGTTGCTAATAACACACGTACAGACAACACCCGTGGCGGAATAAATGGAAATTGGAAAAACGCTGTGGCATTGTTAGCTTGATGATCTGACAAGTGTATCATGTCTTCACTTTTTATGTTTGTTCGTGTTTGTTCGTGCTTAAATTTGTATGCTAGATTTTCCATGCGTCTTAATAAAACTCGTTGTTTCTTTCTTCTTCCTCTTCTTCTTCTTCTTCTTCTTCTTATTGTTTATTTATTAATTTTTAATTTTTGATTTGATTTGATTTGATTTGATTTGATTTGATTTGATTTGATTTGATTTGATTTGATTTGATTATTATTATTTTTTAATTATTATTATTATTATTATAATTTTTTTTTTTTTTTTTTTTTTTTTTTTTTTTTTTTTATTTTTTTTTTTTTTTTTTTTTGGGGGGGGGGGGCTTTTTTTTTTGCTTAAAAATATAGAATATCTGGACACAATGTTTTTGTTATCGTGTAACAGGCGACTTTCAGTTGGATAAAGTCGATATCTTAAGACAGTGACGTATTTTATTTATCCTTCAATCTATAATATAAAAGGCAAAGCCTTTTTTATCAGTTTCTCATCGTTCTGATTACTTTTTTCTTTTGATATGTACTGCCGATCGCGTTCTTCGTACATCACCGATGCCGCATTTCGCAACGGTCTTTTTCGCGTTCGTCCAGTCGATTACCCTACGCACATCGTCATAAATAGTGTGTACAAAGATGACTTCCACAAATACAACTGTTATGAAGGCCGCCACTTAAAACAGAAGTGGCTATATACAAGGCAGCCATGTGTTTAGCCTCGGCTAATGCGGATAGGCTATCTACACGGCGGATATAATTTGGGGGAAATCCCAGTTTGAGGCTATCACACCCCATCTAGAACAGAAACAAGAATAAGTAACTTTGAACAATACAGCATATCTTTGCTGATTATAACTCCAAAATGTCGTTCCGTGCTAATAATGTATCTAGTCGTCAAACGCAAAATTAATTTTATTTTGATCTGATAACACATAGCAACACCAAAGTTATCGTGAGTAAATGTGTTACCAGGCAGTGATTCAACAACACTTCAAATTACCACATAATGGCTATCGGGTCACAGGAGGTATGATTTCATGATAAAATAAAGGGTCATTAACAATATCAACATTTCACGAGCGTACACACTGTCCATTAGGCTGAGGGGTGTTATGAGTGGTAGGTGGTGGTGGGTGGTGGTGGTGGTGGCTAATGTCACTATATATTTTAAAACAAGAAACAAAAAGAAATTGATGACAAATTTCTTACAATTTTCAATTAATTAAATAATTAATTTACTTATTTTCAATATTGGCGTATAGAACAGTATAAGGGTGGACTTTATGGGATAACAAGTATGTTAGGTTCTCTGTGATTGTGGAAAAGATGACCAAACACCACAGCACGTCCTGAAGTCCTGTCCACTCTATAGAAGAGAGAGAGGCAACAAATTTGGCCTGTGAGTAGGCTACTACGATGGATGCTAAGCTGTGGGGCTCTGCAAAAGATCTACGCCTGACAGCCCTTTTCGCAACTATCACGGAACAAAGGATATAATGCAACCAATCAAACGTTGAAGAAGAAGAAATGCTCTAGAAAATTTCCATAATTATGAACGGTCCCTTATGATGTTTTTTCTTTTGATTGACCTATGATTTAGTTTGAGTTCCGGCTGGCGACAAGTAGTCTCGATCAGTCCAGACCGATCACTTACTGGAACTGTAATCTCAGGAAATCGAGACAGGCGGCTGTGGAATTGGAATTCGTTCTGAGCAGCTGATCATTGTAACAAATGTGAAGTTATGTCTTGACGTGTTGACGTTGGTTCACAGTCTTTTAAAAAAAAAAAAACCCAAACAAACAAAGTGTTTGTGTTTTCATCTTCATTTAGTTTTTCATTCACAGAAAACAAATTAATAATGGAAACACTACAACCGCTCTCCCCCCCCAAAAACAACAACAAACAAACAACAAAACAAAACCCCTCCAAAAAAACAACAACAAAAGACACATAAACAAAAACAAACCAACACAAAAACCTAAATAACAACAACAAAGAAACCCCCAAAATCAAAAAAAAAACCCCAGCAAAATAGATATATAAATAAAACCATTAAACAAAACTAAAACAAAAGCAAACAAAAACAAACAAGCAAACAGCAGCAACAATAGCAACATCAAGAAACGAAGAAGAAAAAAGGCCACTGACAACATAAACACTGCAAACACAAAATTCAAAACATTAATTATTTTACTGTCGCAAGCCAGAAGAAGAAAGAGAGAGAGTGAGAGAGAAAAAGAGAAAGAGATGAGAGAGAGAGAGAGAGAGAGAGAGAGAGAGAGAGAGAGAGAGAGAGAGAGAGAGAGAGAGAGAGAGAGAGAGAGAGAGAGAGAGAGAGAGAGAGAGAGAGAGAGAGATATAAACAAAATACAGCAAACAAATCCTAAAATGTTTCAAAAATAAAAATAAAAAACGAAAGAAAGAAACAAAAACAGACATAGTTACGACACCAAATAGGGGCAGACGGGCATTCTTTCTCTTTACCATCCAATAAAACAGACTGTCAATAAGGCCTGCGAATAATGACATAACAACTACATGAATTAACGATTTTCATTTGTTCAGCGGAGTAATTCGCATCACGTTGTTTCCTTTACCCTTACCACTGGACTAATTTGTCGCCAGCGAAACCGATCTGGATCCGAAATGCGATCGATCACAGAAGTTAGTTCTATACAAATGAATTCTATTATATAAAGTGGTAAATACTTCAATGAACGTTATATCTGAAGAGGAAAAAAAAAGGACAAAAAACCCTCTTTTTTTTCTTTTATTTTTTGAAAAAGCCAGCCAAAAGGGGAATATATTTGTTGACGAGAAAGTCATATTTATAAATATTTATCTATATCTACATACTCAAACATACAGACCTTAGCACGCACGCATGAGCTCGCATACCACACACAGAGCATAATGGCAGAAATTGGATAAGGAAGTAAACAGGGAAAAACAAAACAATCAAACAACCAACCAACCAACCCCACCCCCAAAACAAAACAAAACAAAACTGCACACCCCAACCCCCAACAACCCCCCCCCCCCCCACCAACCCCACTCCCAAAACATACAAAAACAACAACTAATTATCACAAAACGTGATGAGCCAACAATCCAATCCTATGTCGATAACCATCTTGGTACATCAATAAAAAAACGCTAATTATTTCCAAACTAGACCGTACGGATCTGCGCAGTTCTAACAGGAATTTGTCTTTTGAACTGGGACAGACAGGCGGACAGTGTTACATAAGAACCTTTGATCTGGAACAGACAGACGGACAGTGTTACATAAGAACCTTTGATCATATTGACAGCTTGATAATTACTCTGCCACTTTCTACACAGATTTGTTAAGAAATTCTGAATCTAAAGACTGCACTTCTTATGGTAGTACTAAACCAAATAACTTCCGGCTGGGTCAAAGTTCGAGGTGCACCCAGCTTTTGATAGAGAAATGAACACCACAAGTCAGTCCTGTGATTGGTTATAAATGTGAGTGTGTTGGTTGTAAAAAATAATAGTTTCGTCTGGGTAAAAAACATTTGCAATTTTATTTCATCTAGTACCAATGTGTCAATTAGCCTTGTGCTTGAAACATGTATAGAGTACCTGTAAAAAAAAGTACTCGAATTTTGTGCGAAACTAGGGTAGTCATAGACGCTACCCGTTATCTCAGAAACGAGCAGCTTGACCCCCATTTTTTTCTGATTCACTTTAAGTGTAAGGGGTGGTAGTATTTATATTCGTGGCGTTTATGTCGGTTGATACGTTGCAGGTAGGAGTTTTAGCCACATATGTTACTATTGTCGTCTATGGGATTTGATTTGGTAGTATACACCCTTTTGCACATATTCAGTGCATAATGAAAAATATTATGATTTTGTCATTTTATTTAATTAAACTATACTGGTTGATTAATTAGCCATCACTCGATCATGCAAGTTCACAATGACCTTGACCGTGACAATAATCTCTGTACATGGCTCTGAATGAAGTTTGAATCAAAGTTAGCACTGAAGAAAAGTTGGTTTTGGCCTATAATTCATACTGTAAAGATTTCAATAATTTCTTTTTACATGGTAGTTTTACATGGTATTATATACAGGCAACCTGGACTAAGATTTTAATAGCAATTTATTTTTATATTAAAAATAGCATGTACCAATAGTGGGTTAATGTCTTTAGTTTCCATTAACATTGTTAATTTTTTATGTATGAAATTCTGAAAACTCAAATTTCTAAAGAAGTTGATTTTTATTGTCATTTTGACATATTTATAGGGTGCTAAGTTATATTTTAGACAATTTTGTAGTTTTATGCAAAATTTAAAGTAAATTTGAAGAAAAACTTTACCAAAAACATAATTAAATTTGTTGTCACTATTGTGCCTTCTGTTCTTATTTGTACATAACAATAAGGTTGCTAAACATATACTTAGATCTCCAGTTCATTTTTTTTCTTAATAATCACTTAGTTAGCTCTCATGAAAAGCATTTTGAGTTTATACTAGAGTCAGAACCAATTTTTTCAGATTTGATTATCTGCCTTGCATTAAGTTGATAATTTATTTTATTGTTAAAGCTGTATTACCTAATGTTACTAGCTAAATAAAATGCTGGATTACAGATTGTAGGAATACATCTAATGTACATATTGCATTCATCCGGATTAGAAAATAAAGCAAGAAAATAGATGTTCGGGTAATTTTGTCATTTAAAAATAGTTTTTTTCAGTAATTAATCAAAAATAAATGTGTTAAAGCTGCATGATTATTCCAGATATCACAACTATTAAAACCTCCAACTACAGTAGGCTATAAATAAAATATAGTCAGGAATATTGGTGCTGCCAATAGTTTTGATGGTTCATTATGAAAATCAGCATGGCTGATGGATTTGAAATTCCCACACCTGGTAACTTGAAGACACCCACACCCAGCATACAGGATTTCCTCCCAACACTAATGTTCAGGACATTAAGTCATTACTTCATACAGGTACAGTCATGTTTGTGTTTCCTTCCTCAGACAGTGTATTTTTTTTAATACTGATATTTCTTTGATGTGCCTGTTAAGGTCTTCATAATCTAGGGGTCAATCAAGTGCATGTGTTTTAATGGAATGCTTTAAAGGGGTAGAGGTACTCTGACTATCTTTGTTGTCTCTACATATATACCTGAGTACACACACCCAACTCAAAGTAAATATCTTCAGGAGTTTTATTTTAAAACATTTTGTTGTTTAATATGACATATTGCATTTGTACAAAACTATATGCAATATATATGCTTTTTAAGGTGTACATTATATTAGGTTGCACTGTAGAAACAACAGTTTCAGTGAGGTTGTCAGTTTATGTCAGAATACACTAGATCCTGGTTGTCATAAAGACACAGCTGGACACGTTTTGAAAAATGTATGTTATCAGTATAGGTAGTACTAAACCAAATAACTTCCGGCTGGGTCAAAGTTCGAGGTGCACCCAACTTTTGATAGAGAAGTGAACACCACAAGTCCTGTGATTGGTTATAAATGTGAGTGTGTTGGTTGTAAAAAATAATAGTTTCATCTGGGTAAAAAAAAAAAGTGCAATTTTATTTCATCTAATACCAATGTGTCAATTAGCCTTGTGCTTGAAACATGTATGGGGTACCTGTAAAAAAAAAGTACTCGAATTGTGTGCGAAACTAGGGTAGTCATAGACGCTACCCGTTATCTCAGAAACGAGCAGCTTGACCCCCATTTTTTTCTGATTCACTTTAAGTGTAAGGGGTGGTAGTATTTATATCCGTGGCGTTTATGTCGGTTGATACGTTGCAGGTAGGAGTTTTAGCCACATATGTTACTATTGTCGTCTATGGGATTTGATTCGGTAGTATACACCCTTATTGAATCATCACTGAAATGATATTTTTTCATCATATCTGATTGAGGCGATTCCATAAATTACAAATGAGGTGCACATGTAAGAAAAGTTTGTTTTGTTTAACGACACCACTAGAGCACATTTATTAATTTATCATCGGTTATTGCATGTCAAACATTTGGTAATTATGACACGTAGTCATCAGAGGACACTCGCTAATGCAGCAAGGGATCTTTTATATGCAACATCCCACATACCAAGGACTTTGACATTCCAGTCGTGGTGCGCAGGCTGGAAAGAGAAATAGCCCAATGGGCCCACCGAGGGGGATCGATCCCAAATTGACCGCGCATCAAGCGAGTGCAAAATACAACTGGGCTATATCCCGCCTACTACACAGGTTAGAGGTCAGTATACTGATGGGAAGAAATAATACACCAATACTAACAGAAGAGAGGGACTGCAACAACAAAGCACACCCTCGTCCATAGTATAGTGTTAGTGCAGTATATGTTCAGTACGTAGGGATAGCTGGATTCTCGTGCCTCAATATATATTTTTTTCAAATATAAATTCCATATAATCTTCATCTGTTAAAAAAAACAAAATCACTCAACACATTTTATTTACGGTTATATTGCGTCAGACATATGCTTTAGGACCACACTCATCGGTTAAATGTGCACAGTCCTATAAAACACTTTCTTGCCCACTGGACAGGGTTATCCAGCACGGTGCTAGAAAAATCTGTCTGACCCTAGGGGTAGTTAAATCTGTCTGACCCGATGGCTAGACGATTTCAACATACGCGTGACGTCATATCTCATCCATCGGTCTACAGACTGGTAGGTACTGGGTTCGGATCTCAGTCGAGGCATGGGATTTTTAATCCAGATACCGACTACAAACCCTGAGTGAGTGCTCCGCAAGGCTCAATGGGTAGGTGTAAACCACTTGCACCGACCAGTGATCCATAACTGGTTCAACAAAGGCCATGGTTTGTGCTATCCTGCCTGTGGGAAGCGCAAATAAAAGATCCCTTGCTGCTAATCGGAAGAGTAGCCCATGTAGTGGCGACAGCGGGTTTCCTCTCAAAATGTGTGTGGTCCTTAACCATATATCTGACGCCATATAACCGTAAATAAAATGTGTTGAGTGCGTCGTTAAATAAAACATTTCTTTCTTTTTTCTTTCATATCTCATGTTTTATGACGATTGACGTCATAACTCATGGTTTTCAAAATTCTGTTTGCCATTTCACGTTGTATCATTGTTTTAAAAATATTTAAACAAATTAATATTTTCAACTTTATATTTATTAAGTTGTTGCATTTTTATATCGTTGCATAAGTTGGACTATATTTTTCAGCGTATGATTAAATGAGTTTCATTGTTTGTAGGTGAAATGTTCACGAATCATCCAACAATAAACAAACCGTATGTAGACTACAATTTGTTTTCTTACTTTAATTAAATGGGCAAGAATAAGAATCAATCACCGTTATGAGGTATAGATAAGGCAATTGCAACCCTCAGGACAAAATGTTCTTTAAGGGCTTCGGTAAACCTCGGCTCTCACAAACAACATTTTGTCCCTCGGGTTGGAATTGCCTTATCTATATTTCACAACGGTGATAGATTCTATTAATATGGTACAGCGTATGGACCTTAATTGGATATAAACTCGAAAACTGATTTACAATGAAAATGTTTAATGCCACACTTGGAGAGTGGAACAATTCCTCGGGTGCCTTATAGGTTGCGTTTACTTCTTTACTTGTCTGCCTTGAAGGCCAGATACTGCCAAGAGTAGCCTAAATGTGCCTGAACCTTAGTTGAACACAGACAATTTAATGGAGTACCCATAACCATTCGTCACTTGATATCAAATGAGCAGACACGGATAATGGGAGCTTAACTTTAGTGCTATTGTGGAGCAAGTAAAGTAAATTACTTTACTCATCATCTGTACAAGTGTTCCAGTTTATCTTGCCCAAATGCTGTTGCCCAAGAGCACTCTCCACGAAACATGAAAAACTCTGACATGTTGTAACTAAATTCGGCTTTCCGTCCACAATTATTTCCGAGAATCAATCACTGGACAAAGTTAAATGACTGTATTACATAACTCAAGAGTGCAGGCGCAATCACCAGAACTATACAAAATGCAGATGCACTGAATATATCCCCAGAGAACTCTTCTCGTCTTGTGGTCTTGTCACTCAATCTGATAAGAATACATTTGTCAATACTGTTGAACGAGAACAGAGATATACTCAAAAGAATAACTAGTTGGCCACTCTTACTGATGATGACTGGCGAGGACGATTTGCTTGTATATTCAAGATGTGACGTAGTTGATGTCTTCCGACAATTTGATGATGACGGTTTCAGCAAGGGTGACGGGTCAAATCTGCTTGAGGGCTTTGTTTGTACACACTGTCTGTATCGAGAACAGCAAATACAGCAAACTAAATTGGAAACTTTTCCATTCACAAGACTTTATTAACGAAGTTCCACATTCGGAGGGCTAATTTCAGTGTTAAAAAAACAACCCCCCCCCCCCCCCCCCCCCCCCGCACAAAAGAGATCATGGAATTAAGACTGTTGGTTGTGTTGTTATAAGAGAAGATAACGGTGACTCGTTTAACAGCAGGGGGCTGGACGCAGCTCAGTGGTACAACGCTCGCCTAATGCGCGAATGGTCTAGGATCGATTCCCGTCGGTGGGCCCATTGGGCTATTTCTCGTTCCAGCCAGTGCTCCACAACTGGTGTAACAAAGGCCGTGGTATGTACTACCCTGTCTGTGGGATGGCGCATATAAAAGATACCTTGCTGCTAATCGAAAAATAGTAGCCCATGAAGTGGCGACAGCGGGTTTCCCCTCTCAATATCTGTGTGGTCCTTAACCATATGTCCGACGCCATATAACCGTAAATCAAATGTGTTGAGAGCGTCGTGAAATAAAACATATCCTTCCTTCGTTTAACAGTAAATATATTTCGTTTTCCGTACATTATACTGTGTAGGTAATTTTGGAAATAATATGGTAGGGTTTGTTGTGTTTTTCGTCCAGACATTTTGACCCTTTAAATTTCCCTTGACCTCATATATCACCCACAGAAATATTCTGAGCTGCCACATCCCCGCTCCATGCACTGAAGCCGCGACCGAAAACAAAAAGGTACGTACAATGTTTGAAATCAGCGCATCTTAAACAATAAACGTAGTCCAATAAAATCCATCGTGGCACACAAATAGAGCTGGAATACATACCACACTGTACAATGTAAGAAAGTTAACCATGTTACTGACATTAAATCCCACAATATTGACATTCAATCCCACAATATTGACATTCAATCCCACAATATTGGCATTCAGTTCCACAATATTGGCATTCAATCCCACAATACTGACATTCAATCCCACAATACTGACATTCAATCCCACAAAATTGACATTCAATCCAACAGTGCTGACATTCAGTCCCACAATATTGACATTCAATCCCACAATATTGACATTCAATCTCACAGTGTTAACATTAAATCCCACAATATTGACATTCAATCCCACAATATTGGCATTCAGTTCCACAATATTGGCATTCAATCCCACAATATTGACATTCAATCCCACAATACTGACATTCAATCCCACAAAATTGACATTCAATCCCACAGTGCTGACATTCAGTCCCACAATATTGACATTCAATCCCACAATATTGACATTCAATCCCACAGTGTTAACATTAAATCCCACAATATTGACATTCAATCCCACAATATTGGCATTCAGTTCCACAATATTGGCATTCAATCCCACAATACTGACATTCAATCCCACAATACTGACATTCAATCCCACAAAATTGACATTCAGTCCCACAATACTGACATTCAGTTCCACAATATTAACATTCAATCCCACAATATTGACATTCAATGACATTCAATCCCATAATACTGACATTCAGTTCCACACTATTGACATTCAATCCCACAATATTGACATTCAGTTCCACAATATTGACATTCAATCCCACAATACTGCCATTCAATCCCACAATATTGACATTCAATCCCACAATATTGACATTCAGTTCCACAATATTGACATTCAATCCCACAATATTGACATTCAGTTCCACAATATTGACATTCAGTTACACAATATTGACATTCAATCCCACAATAGTGACATTCAGTTCCACAATATTGACATTCAATCCCACAATATTGACATTCAGTTCCACAATACTGCCATTCAATCCCACAATATTGACATTCAGTTCCACAATATTGACATTCAATCCCACAATATTGACATTCAATCCCACAATACTGACATTCAATCCCACAATACATCATTGTACTTTATACAGACATTACGATTCTAACAGTAATTGAAATTTGGCTTACAATACAAAGTGTTCCCATATTTCTTTCCGTCAGTATACAAACAATCAACCAAACGATGCATCATGCAAATAAGCCAGTCAACAAGTATTGATACAATGAATTGTCAAGTAAATCTTACCCACTCGCTCATTTCCAGAACAACCTTAAACCACATTCCTGAAAGTTTGGCATTACTCTAAACACTAACTGAGATACTTTTTTGCACAAATACGACAAAGGAAACCTTCGTCACTGCTTAGCCCATGGTTGATAGTCTGCGGTATGTTACTGTAAACAGATATAAACCCAATCGCTCAGTGCCCCATACGTTAAGACTATCACATAACTCGATTTGTTTCAGATACTTCTTGTAAAAGCGACAGAACGATGACAGTTATATAACCTGTCCGGATGACGGATGCACACACAGATCATAACATGCCGTGACTGCGGTGGGTAATAGATATATTAGATAGAGTTCTATACATTTCAATCAGTGAGGATGATATTTACGGAACAAGTATATACATATGATATAATATGTTTGTTGAAAGGAAAAACGAAAAACGTATGGAAAAGAAAAAAGAAAAAGAAAGACAGAAGGAAAGAAAGAAAAAAGAAAGAAAGAAAGAAATGTTTTATTTAACGACGCACTCAACACATAATTTACGGTTATATGGCGTCGAACATATGGTTAAGGACCACACAGATTTTGAGAGGAAACCCGCTGTCGCCACTACAAGGGCTACTCTTTCCGATTAGCAGCAAGGGATCTTTTATTTGCGCTTCCCACAGGCAGGATAGCACAAACCATGGCCTTTATTGAACCAGTTATGGATCACTGGTCGGTGCAAGTGGTTTACACCTACCCACTGAGCCTTACGGAGCACTCACTCAGGGTTTGGAGTCGGTATCTGGATTAAAAATCCCATGCCTCGACTGGGATCCGAACCCAGTACCTACCAGCATGTAGACCGATGGCCTACCACGACGCCATCAAGGCCGGTAGAAAAAAAAACAGAAAGAAAGAAAATGGAACACGAACGTCATGTTACCTCGAAACACTTTATTTCGGCTATCTTCTTTTAAAATAGATTACTGTTCCTCGTGCAGAAAGAACGTTAATCTTAGTTTAATACAGTTTAATGCATATGATTTTATTTATTCCATATGCAGAGCCACTAAATTGACATCTGAACTGATACTGGGGAACATAAAAAGCTAATAAAACAAAAACAACATAAAAACACCACCACCAACAACAACAACAAAAATGTCAAGACAACAACAACAACAACAAAAAACACACCACACAATAACAACAACAACAACAACAGAAAAACACACTTTGGATTAAGCTTATCACGTGTTATAAAATTATAAATAATTAGGCACACACACTGAGCCTAGTCGTGTGGTGGTTAAGCTATCAGACTTAAGACTAGGAAGTACTAAGTTCGCATCCCGGTACCGGCTGCCACCTAGAGCGATTTTAATGGTTCAATGGGTAGGTGTACGGCCACAACTCCGACTTCTCTCTCACTAACCACAACCCCACTGTCTTGGCCAGACAGCTCAGATAGCTGAACACATAACCACATGCAGGCATACATAACATAACATATCATTTTAGCATATGATATCAATTAAAATGAAATCTACTTTGTGAAAATTATTTTACCCCTCACACCCCTTCCAAAAAAACAAACAACCCCCCCCCCCCCAAAAAAAAAAAAACAAAAAAAAAACAAGTGGGGGGGGGGGGGAGAATGAAACAAAAAAACAACAACTAAGAATTAAATTAAATAAAAGATGAAATAACTAAAACAACAATAAAAAATACATTTCATATGCAGAAACTGATAATTGATAATCCGGGGGTGGGGGTGATGGAGTGTGTCAAACAAAAGTAAACAAAAACGTAAGTGCTACTCTATTTTAAGGTGTATTAAAGTCACTGTTATCTGACAGATGACGATGTAGCTTTAAGAAATGCCACTGGGATCATAGCATACACAAAACTAATTACCACAGGAGCTTCAGACTATTTTTTTAGACATTTTTGAAGAAAATGAGTTGTGATCATAACGCTCTTTACGTCGACTCCTGTCAATGTTGTTAATAATTAAGTGTACGAGAAAGGAAGAAACATTATCACTGCACACTTGCTATGATTATGGGGATTCCTCTTAATCATAATGATATCCATTGGGATTCTGGTTAAAAGGGTTACCCTTTTGACCCAAACTCGTCTTTTGTACCGCGATTAATAAAATATTTTCATTTCATTAACGTGTATTGAAAGAAAAAGGAAACAGTATTTGCCTGTCGCTACAACGACATCAAAGGAAATATCTTAACAAACTACTTTAGTTCCTGAACTGCGACCTAAAATTCGATCAGTCTGATGCATATTTCCCCCAAAGAAAAAACACAGACGTCAGAGCTTGCCTCTCCTCCAGTTATGAAAGAAACATATATGTCATAGACAGCCAGATTCCATCTTTAACGGCGTCTCCGAAGAGAACATAAAACATGATTTGACATAGATTTGACGACGTCAACGCATTAGCTGGTATGATCGTGATGTCAGACAATGTCTTGATCAGATATATGTCTTTATTAGCCTCATGGTACAGCATAACGAGGCGACTAGTTTTGTGTGTGTGTGTGTGTGGGGGGGGGGGGGGGGGGGGGGGTAAATGGGGAACTACCATACTTTGGTGTAACCTGCCCTGACACTGATTGTGTGAATCAGAGCAAGAGCATACTAGCCAATGGTGGCATCGAAGCTGGCAAGCTATGTCACATACTAGTTCATAAATATCAAATTTGCGTTTACTTATCTATTCCAATATACTGCTAAGAGAATTGTTGTTTCTTACTGAATAAATAAAACTGGTATTTTAAGTGGGGAACCCCCTTCCCCAAAACAACAAACAATAACAAACCCACAACCTAATAACCCCCCCCCCCACCCCCAAAACAAAAACACACCACAAAAACCCCAAATAATAACATACAAACAACAAAACAAAAAGACATCAAAAACAACAAATAACAACATAAAGTTATAGTGACACTGTGATTGGTGTCCAGTGGATACAGATATGTGCGTGTGTGTGTGTGCGTGTGTGAATGTGTGTGCGTGAGCGTGTGTATGTACCTATGGCTGTGCGTTTGACTCTGAGCGTGTGCACCGGCCTCGGTGGCGTCGTGGCAGGCCATCGGTCTACAGGCTGGTAGGTACTTGGTTCGGATCCCAGTCGAGGCATGGGATTTTTAATCCAGATACCGACTCCAAACCCTGAGTGAGTGCTCCGCAAGGCTCAATGGGTAGGTGTAAACCACTTGTACCGACCAGTGATCCATAACTGGTTCAACAAAGGCCATGGTTTGTGCTATCCTGTCTGTGGGAAGCGCAAATAAAAGATCCCTTGCTGCTAATCGGAAGAGTAGCCCTGTAGTGGCGACAGCGGGTTTCCTCTCAAAATATGTGTGGTCTTTAACCATATGTCTGACGCCATATAACCGTAAATAAAATGTGTTGAGTGCGTCGTTAAATAAAACATTTCTTTCTTTTTTCTGTGCGTGTGCGTGTGCGTATGTGTGTGTGTGTTTTCTTGGATGTGCTGGCACTCGCATGTGTTGAAATCTAGCTAAATCATCAGCCTACATCAACCTGTCTCTATGAGTGACACGTAACGTTACGTAGCATGACGATATTTGCCAATAATAATACGGGAAGCAGACAACCACGATGATATCTTCCAGAAAATATGCAATTTCAGGTTCATCTGGCACAGATATATTACGCAAGCTTTTTTGTATTGTATATCATTGTTCTCATGAATAATACATTAACCTTTGCCATCATATAAGCCGTATGAATTCATTCATTTATAGTTATTTCCGTGCTTACATCTAATAAAGTTCAAGCACGCTGTTCTGGGCACACATCTCAGCTATCTGGGCTGTTTGTCCAGGACAGTGTGTTAGTGGTTAGTTAGCGGTTAGTGTGAGAGAATTCGGTGTAGTGATCTATCACCCGCCCATTGATTCGTTAGACTGGCTCTGGGTGGAAGCCGCTACCAGGAAGCGAACCCGGTGACTACCAGCCTTATGTCCGATGGTCCATAAGATAACGCGTGCACGTCAACAGACAAATACATAATTATACAGACATGCATGCGAAAAGACTAGATGGTCGCGCGTGCATATATACAATCGCAGACCCTAGTATAGTTCAGTTAATCTACAAACCTGTAACACATATGGATAAAGTTAGAACAGAGTGAAACAAGAGGTTGTGACGTTTAAATGATGAAATACCTTTAAAAATAGACTAAAACTCTACTCATATAACAGTTACTTCTCAGACGCACGTGCGTTTTTTAAAATATGAAAAATGCTTTTTTTGTAATATTAAAACAACAAGGCTGACCAGAAACGAATAATACGAACAACAATATCTAAGTAAAATATGACTTCAATTATCAAAAACGGCTCTAATAATAAACAATATGGCTTAGTGTTTAAAAATTAGGTTCTGACACTTTAAGCAAATATCGCCATTTAGCGTTGACTGTTATCATTGTATGTACAGTTAAATTAATCTGCCCTTGTGGTGTCGTTAACTAAAACTAACACACGTTTATATATGTGTATTGGGGTAATTGGGGCTGATCATCCTAAACGATGTCGCCACGATTGTAATTCTAGAAAATAGTTCTGACACTAATGGAGAAAAAAGTGCATATCACGGACACAAAATGTGTTCATCAGTTAACTAAACGCAGGCAAGACGCTGTTACACTTCCTCCTACAACAATCAGAAACAGTGTTTATTAGCCTGCCAAGAGTCTTCTACCTGTTTGCTGCAGGTTTAATAGACTTTTGCGGGAAAATGGGGCATTTTTGGGGGGAAATGTGACAGTTCTTATTATTAAAGAGTTACATTTTGCTTGAATGAGAATGCAAGTGAACTCTCAGAGAAGGCGATACGGCCCAGCTGCGTTAGGTGTACATGAAATGTTTGATATATGTTGTACGTTAAAGTTAAAGTTTCGGTAAACGACACCACTAGAACACAATGATTTATTAATCATCTGCTAATGGATGTCAAAACATTGGTAAGTTGTGAAACACAGTCTTGGAGGAAATCCGCAATATGTTTCCATTAAAAACAAGGGGTTATTTCTATGCACTTTCCCACAGACATAACAACACATACTACAGTATTTGGTATATCAGTCGTGGGACACTAGATGATACGGAAAAAAATGCCCTATCAGAGAATGGGGCAATTGATGTGGTTCGATCCTACGACGCAAGCCCCTCAGGCGAGCGCTCTACAGACTGAGCTGGTTCTGACCCCAGGATTTTGAGTGTGTATGTATCATCAAACGTATTCATTCATTCACGTTCAGTGCTTACATCCAATTAAGGTTTAATCACGCTGACCTGGGCACACACCTCACATATCTGGGCTGTCCGTACAGGACAATGGTTAGCGATTAGCAGTTAGAGAGAGAGAGAGAGAGAGAGAGAGAGAGAGAGAGAGAGAGAGAGAGAGAGAGAGAGAGAGAGAGAGTGTGTGTGTGTGTGTGTGGGGGGGGGTATAGTAGCCGCACGTCTCCCCACTGAGTCGTTAAAACTCGCTCTTGGAGGGAGTCGGTACCAGGATGCGATCCCAGTAGCTACCAATGTTATGTCTGACGGCCCAACCACTACACCACAGATGTCTGTTAAAACAGATTGAGACCTGTGGGCTGTTGTCTACAGGTATCTGAAACATGATGCCCATCAGTTTAAAGGGACATTTGCTGCATTGTAAAATGTTTCCGAAAAAATTAAATATTTCTACGATTAAACGTACATATTAAATATATTTTCTTGTTAAGAATATCAGTGTCTGTATATTCAATGTATTTCTGGTCGTCTTAATATTTGTAAGAAGCCCAAACTGGATTTTTTCTTCAAATAATTTCGTACGTACGAAAAAATATATTTAAGGAAATAAAATGAAGTTTAACCTAGTGCAAATATTAGAACGATCAGAAACACGTTTAATATACAGCCACTAATATTTTATGCAGACAAATATATTTAATATGTAATTACAATCGTTAAACAGCCTCAGGTAGTCGACAACATCTTAAAAATTCCAGCAAACTCAGGAATGTCCCTTTAACCGTGACCAATATAAGGATACCAGGTTGTATTCCATCTCTTTAGTTTAGCATTGAGCAGTGTGTGAATGACTAAAACCATTTTAGTCCCCACTACATAGTAAATCAACATAATATGCAACAGTCAATACGTTTGAACATAGAATGCTGTGAAATCCCTCACTGGCGCCTGGAAACACTTATATACGGACAATTTTGTTCCCCCAAAACATCTGTAAAAACAAGTTAAGCATAACATATATCAGACATAACCTAGTCGATCCCACCACATAATAATCATATCATTTCTAAATTATCCTTGCCACGGTTAGCGTTTGAGTAATGAAGAAGTGGGATGTAAACTAGGATCTCTGTCTCTGTCTGTCTGTCTGTCTGTCTGCCTGTCTGTCTCTGTCTCTTATTTTATTTTAAACAAATAAAACAAATGCAAAGGTTAAATTATAACACGGTGTAAAGAGCTCTATAATAATTTAAATATCAGTTAAGTAAATTAATCTTGAGCATTACGGTGTGGACATAAACCACTACCGTAGCCACTGCCCACCACCACCCCCCCCCCCCCCCAACCCCTTCAGATTACATACATCAAGACAACATTGCTGCATTAACAATAATCAGCAGGCTGCAATAAACTTGTATTTTTTTTGCATAGACATAAGGGCAGGGAATAGCTCAGTGATAGAGCAAGAAATCCGTCGACCTCGATAGGCACCTGTTCCCCACAACTTACGTATAAAAGGCCGTAGTATCTGCTGTCCTGTCCGAGAGATAATACAGGCTTCCCACTCGTAATGGGCAAGAGTAACCTACGCAACGGCGGTGACGATATAACTATAATCATTTTAGACACCAACAAGCCGTAAAAATAGGGTTAGGAGTTGACGATGCTAGTTTGTGTCAGTTTTATTGGCTATGCACGTTTTATGAGCTACTTAAAACGTCGGTATCTTTGATAAAGACATGCAGTGATCACAAAAAAGAAGGCGCATCATTTCACTGTATGCCTCACATTATATTAAGAAACAGGTAAACTGAAATGTATTCCGACTCTCTTTTCTGAGATTAGCTGAATATGAAACCTTTCCATCGGAGGACCTGGTAACTAACGCATGCAACTTTCTAACATAATTACCCGCTCTTTGAACATTTTATGGGTTTTTAATGAATTGATTGCTTTCCGGATATTGCAGGAACAGATACACTATATGTTCCTGTTTTCAAAACATCTTCATAGCCAATTTATAATTGGCATCCATGGATTATGTTATGATTAAGGTTTCGCTACTGGATAAAATAACACACCGTTGGAGATAGGCCAACACATACCTTATGATTGGATCACAGTCTATCCCAAGAGACAAATGCAATATATGTAAACAATACACAGCCCAGGTTATGTAGTGCTGACGAGTAGCAATAAAGCCAAAAAACTAGATGGAAATTAATGTACTCGTGAAGGAAATAGCAGCACAGTTTAACTAAGTTATTTATTTTTTCTTTAACGTTTTGTTGTGGGGGTTTTCTTGCTGGGTTTTTTTTTTTTTTTTTTCGACATTTAGTTTAGAGCGCATTCACGGAAACAAATAAGAAAAATATTAAAAAGCACACAAACAAGAAGAAGAAGAAGAAGAACAGCAGCAGCAACAACAACAACAAAACAAAAACAACAACCTCCCCCCCCCCCCCCCCCCCACACACACAAAAAAAAAAACCCCCAACCCTGTGGTATAATACGCAAGCTTCTTCTTCTTTCTTTTGATTTGTACTACCGACAGCCTTCTTTGTATTTTTCGCCCAGGTCAGGTCTACTATCGTGCACACATCGAGCTAAATTGAGTACAGATATGAATTCCATAAATACAGCCGTAATGGAAGCTGCCATCTTTGTCACTTAACATAGAGGTGACTGTACACACGGTCGTCGTTAATATAACCTTTGGCTAATGGGGGGACTCGCTATCTACACGGCTGTCATGTTTGAGGGAAAGCCCAGGATAATAACGTCACCACACCTCAGCATTCTAAACATCGAGGGACGGGACGTAGCCCAGTGGTACAGCGCTCGCTCGATGCGCGGTCGGTCTAGGATCGATCCCCGTTAGTGGGCCCATTGGTCTATTAGTCGTTCCAGCCAATGCACCATGACTGGTATATCAAAGGCCGTGGTATGTACTACCCTGTCTGTAGGATGGTGCACACAAAATATCCCTTGCTGCTAGTTCATGAAGTGGCGACAGCGGGTTTCCTCTCTCATTATCTGTGTGGTCCTTAATCATATGTTCGACGCTATATAATCGTAAATAAAATGTGTTGGAGTGCGTCGTTAAATAAACCATTTACTTCCTTACATCGAGTTAAATATTGAGTACAGATATGAATTCCATAAATACAACCGTAATGAAAGCCGCCATCTTTGTCACTCAACATAGAGGTGACTATACACACGGTCGTCGTTAATATAACCTTTGGCTAATGGGGACTGGCTATCTACACGGCTGTCATATGTTTGAGGGAAAGTCCAGGGTAATGACGTCACCACACCTCAGCATTCTAAAGATCAAGGGGCGGGACGTAGCCCAGTGGTACAGCGCTCGCTCGATGCGCGGTCGTTCTGGGATCGATCCCCGTCAGTGGGCCCATTGGGCTATTTCTCGTTCCAGTCAATGCACCACTACTCGTACATCAAATGCCGTAGTATGTGCTATCCGGTCTATGGGATAGTGCATATAAAAGATCCCTTGCTGCTAATCGAAAAGAGTAGCCCATGAAGTGGCCACAGCGGGTTTTCTCTCTCATTATCTGTGTGGTCCTAAACCATATGTTTGACCGTAAATAAAATGTGTTGAGTGCGTCGTTAACTAAAAAATTTATATCTTTCTTTCTAAACATCGACTGACCTCAGTCAGTTGAATGCTCGCTTGGGGTGCTTAAATCGCATGTTCGAACCACCTCGGCGGATCCATTCAACTGACTTTTTTTTTCTCTCGGTCAAAAGCAGTGGTATATGTTTTCCTGCCTGTAGGAAAGTACATATAAAAGACCCCTTGCTGCTAATAGAACAATGTAGCTGTTTTCCTCTGCTGACTATGCATCAGAATTACCAAATGTTTGACATCTAATAGCTGATGATTAATTAAGCAATGTGCTCCAGTGGTGTCGTTAAACAAAACAAACGTTTAACAGTGGCCTAGTCATGCATGTAAATGAGTTGGGTCAAGTGACTGCGTGATGCCTTTCCACTGACCTATAGGTATGACAACACCAAATAAAATCCCATAGGCGACCATGTTAACGTTTGTGTTTAAAAACATTATATGCAATATATCAACCAAACTATGACCCATAAATATCGGTACTACAACCCATACCTCAAAGTATTAACTGCAAAAAATGGTACCTTTCATGGCTCATTTTCGGTATAACCAGATGTTTTTACAACACCCCTAGCTTCGCACAAAATGTGAGTACTTTATTTTACAGGTACCCCATACATGTTCCAAGCACAAGGCTACTTGACACAGTGGTACTACATGAAATAAAATAGCATACATTTTTAGCCCAGATGAAACTTTTTTTTTACAACCAATACACTCACATGTATAACCAATCACAGGACTTGTAGTGTTAACTTTTCTATCAAAATTTCGGTGCACCTCGAACTTTGACCCAGCCGGAAGTTATTTGGCTATAGTTCTTTGCAGCCTCCATTAACATTGTTTTTTGTAAATAATTTCAGGTCCATTTGACGGAGAAAAAAAAAGTAGACATGTTTTGGAAATAGCAAAATACTGTTTTTGTGTGCCCACCCCAAATCCGATAGGCTGATGGCCACATGGATTGGAATACCTCGAAGACGAAATAATCGACGAAGCGTAAAAAATCAAATGATCAACGAAGAGGTAAATAGTTTGTTCATAAATAGCCCCAAAATGGCGCCTGGGACATCACACTCAGTCCAGCGAACCAGAATCACCCTCAATACAGTGACCAATGGGAATAGTTATCATTAGTATCAGTACTCTGCTATAAGATTCATAACGTACTCTGCCATAAGACTGCTATAAGATTCATAAAGTACTCTGCCATAAGACTGCTATAAGATGCATAAAGTACTCTGCCATAAGACTGCTATAAGATTCATAAAGTACTCTGCCATAAGACTGCTATAAGATTCATGTACAAATCACATTGTAGTGGAATATAAAGTACTCTGCCATTTGACTGCTATAAGATTCATGTACAAATCACATTGTAGTGGAATATAAAGTACTCTGCCATTTGACTGCTATAAGATTCATGTACAAATCACATTGTAGTGGAATATAAAGTACTCTGCCATTTGACTGCTATAAGATTCATGTACAAATCACATTGTAGTGGAATATAAAGTACTCTGCCATTTGACTGCTATAAGATTCATGTACAAATCACATTGTAGTGGAATATAAAGTACTCTGCCATAAGACTGCTATAAGATTCATGTACAAATCACATTGTAGTGGAATATAAATAGGGAAATATGTTTTGTTTAACGACACCACTAGAGCCCATTGATTTATTTATTGAATGTCAAACATATGGACATTTTGACACAGCCATAGAGAGTAAACCTGCAACATTCCATAAATTACAAATGAGGTGCACAGGTAAGAAAAATGTGTTTTGTTTAATGGCACCAATGGAGCACATTGATTAATTCATCATCGGCTACTGGATGTCAAACATTTGGTAATTCTGAAACGTAGTCATCAGAGGAAACCCGCTACAAGGGATCTTGTGTATGCACATACCACGGCCTCATATACCAGTCTTGGTGCACTGGCTGGAACGAGAAAAATAACCCAATGGGCCACCGGCAAGGATCCGCGCATCAGGCGTGCGCTTTACCACTGGGCTACGTCCCGCACCTGTTAAAGGATGACGACGTAAACAAATAGATTCCAGTTCTATTTTAACGAAATCGCGTACTGTATGCCTTATCCGCCCACATATTCACGTTTATTGTGTTGTTGTTTTTCTTTAAAGAAAGAGATGTGCTGCTCAAAAGAAAAAAAAAAAAAAAAAAAAAAAAAAAAAAAAAACCCAACACAAACCACAAAATATAAATATTTAATTTTATTTGTTTTTAATTCATCTGACAATTGTATCAGTGATCAAGGGCCTAATTCACAAAGGTCTCTTAGGCTCTGCTAGACAACAAAGCATCCTCTTTGTAAGTCTTTTTGCACTGCACTGCGATATCTCAGTGTTGCGAGAGTTTAGTGAATTAGGCCCCTGGTCAATATAACGGACCTAAACATGTTAAATTGTAAGTACTTAATACGTGACTGCGGTTATTTTTAATTTGTAAAATTATTTTGTTTTAAAGGATCATGATACAAAAGAACCCGATCCTTTAATGACGTGTTAAACATTACTATCTAATTAGTAGGGTGTACGACTGTAATAGGTCTTCTATCGTTTCCCATTCCCCGAGAGAATTTTAGAACCACCTCGCTTTCTTCTTTATTGATTTCTCGTTCCAGCCAATGCACGACGACTGGTATATCAAATGCCGTGGTATCTGTTATCCTGTCTTTCGGATGGTGAATATAAAATATGCCTTGCTACTAATGAAAAAAATGTAGCGGGTTTCCTCTCTAACACTACATATCAAAATTACCAAATGTTTGACACCCAATAACCGATGATTGATAAATCAATGTGCTCTATTGGTGTCGCTAAACAAAACAAACGTTCTTATGCCTTTCTGCTAATCGGAAACAGGAGCCCATTGCATGGCGGCAGCCCGTTTCCTCTGTCATTATCTGTATGGTCATTAGCCATATGTATGTCAGGGTTAGGGTTAGGGTTAGGGTTTTCTCTGTCATTATCTGTATGGTCATTAGCCATATGTATGCTCATAATAATGACACTATATCCGGCGCCATATAACCGTAATGAAAATGTGTTGAATACGTCGTTAAATAAAATATTCCTTCCTTCTTTGTCATGCGCCGTCAGATATCGATACCATGAAGAACATGCGAGGTTCATTTTAACATATGAAACAAGCATTCTGATATTACTGCTCAAGCAATACATGTCCGTTACCAGGCCCAACAAATATCCATATCTTCTAAGTTCAAAGGCCGTAACTCTGTCAAAAATGGGCAAAATGACATTGAAAGTCAAACTGGATCTGTAATAGAACACGATTGAGCCATACACCACACACAATTTCAGCTCAGTATTTCGAGGCATTGCCCCCCCCCCCCCCCCCCCCAAAAAAAAAAAAAAAAAAAAAAAAAAATAATAAAATAAAAAAAAATAAAAAAAAAAAGTCAGGAAAACAAAGTTTTGTATCTCCTAAGTTCAAGGGCCGTAACACTTAAAAAATAGGTAAATAACCATGGAAGTGAAACTAGATCTGTTATAGTACATGATAAAGCTACACGACAAAATCAGCGCAATATATTCAAGCATTGCACAACAAGTCCGGAAAACATTTTTTTCATAACTTCTAAGTCCAAGGGCCATAACCCTGTCAAAATGGGTAAACTTGGTCTGTCGCGGTAGATGTTGAAACTATACACATATTGCAGCTCAATATCTTTAGACATTGACACAAACGTCAGAAAAATTATATGTGGGACAGGCGGAGGGACAAGCAGTCAGACAGACGAATAGACAAACAAATAGATAGACAGATATACAGACAGAAGGGCGGAGAGAAAACCTATAGCCCCCTCCGGCTGGATCTGTAAGGGAATAACAAATACACACGGGGGTAAATAAAGGTACTTGTGGATTCCAATCAAAGCGAATTTTAAACATACTGTTACTTACATTTCTGGGAGATCCATCAAAGCAGACTGCCTGTGTAACTAAATACACTAAAATAATCTCTTAGTAGCCACCCGAGAGTTGTTGTTTTTCATTGAAGATTTGGAGCAGTGATACCTTTGAGCGGGGCCAATAATAGTAATGGGACTGTTCAAAAGCACACAGCTGTTCATTTTAAAATATAGATTACTGCAATATTGACGTTAATAATTACCAACAGACATGTTATTGGAGATTAATTCCGCGATACCAGAGTGATGGTATTAATGATTACGATGACTCTCCCCGGCCTTACAGTCGTCCCAAAGGCGGTTACTTGCCATATGCGCTGATGGAATAAGTTACGTAATGGGAATAATTAGTAGGACAGCCATAGCGGTTCTTTGAAGGAAACGTGCGATACTAGCTGCAACATTCCGACACGATTATTTTTTTTAGATGGTTTATATTTTTTTTAATAGCAGGATTGTGAACAATGACGAATGAGGTTGCTAGAGACAGACATTGTAAAAACAGCTCAGGCGAATACCCCCCCCCCCCCCCCCCCCCCAAAAAAAAAAAAAAAAAAAAACAACAAAAACAACCCCAACAACAACAAAACAAACAAAAAACAAAACAACAACAAAAAAAAACCCAACAACAAACAAACAAAAAACAAACAAACAAACGAAATCAACAAAGTCCGGAAAACTATATGTGGGACAGACGGACAGAATGACGGAGATGAAACCTACAGTCCCCTCCGGTTGAACCGGTAGGGTACCCCCTCCTCTCCGACACACGAGCACAGACACACACTTTTCACACACACACACACACACACACACACACACACACACACACACACACACACACACACACACACACACAGATGATGAACGATATATCAACTCATTACTCGTTGGCCACTTGAATATCTTGAATGCGTCAGATAGAACCCTAGATACACTGAACAATGTTCCGCATCAGACGACGTGTCGCCTTAAACAAGTAGCAACTGATCGAACTGTGTGCGCGTAAGAGGCAAATTAAATGAACCTGTAACAGCCTTGAACACAGAGAAAGGTAAAAAGTATTTTGTCATTGGAGCCAATGTGTATGTTAGTATAGACGACCATAGTGTCGACATTCGACATTCTAGAATGGTGGTGGTGTGATGACTCTGTCAAGCATTGTCTATATGACACAATAGGACAACCTATAATACACTTTCCAAGTGTGTGGACATGGTCTCCCCCACGCAGCATGTGGTGGATTAAGCCAAGACAGAACTGAAACTGAAACATCAACAACAGAGTAGGGAAACTTCCAAAAGTCGACAATGGCGGTGGATTGATGCCTCTGTTAAGCCGCAAAAGAGGAAATGAAGTTTTGTCTATTTGACACAATAGGACCTAAAATACATTTTCGAAGTGTGTGGTCATGGTCTCTCCCACGCAGCATGTGGTGGATTAAGCCAATACATATCTGACACTGAAGCATCAACAGAGTTGGAACGCCTCCAAAAAGTCAGAGGTATTTCTGAGCAGACCGTTAAATGATCCACACGCGTCAGATATCACCACTGTCAATTAATTGATCGTGTATTTTATCTGGTCGTCCTAAAGTATCATGGGCTCTACATAGAGCATCCTACAACTATTCAATAGAGAAGGGCCTGCTGTATACTTTAGCATTATCAAATCAAAAGTTAATAGGTTTTTTTTCAGCTTTAGTTCAAACAAATCTAAAGGTACTAAAAGCCGAAGATGAATTAGGTGAAAACGTAGTCTCCGAAGACATTTGCAATAAGACGACGAGACTAGACAGCTGCGTCATTGCTAGACAAATGATGAACAGTGTTACAGAATTATTTGCCTTTCACTTTTCGGATCCCATTCCAGACAGATTTTACAGATGTTTGAAAACTCAGGTTGGATACATATTTTCTCTAAGATTAATTCTTACTCTGTCTGATCTCTCTCTGCGAGCCTTATCCTTAGCAATGCGAAAGGCATTCAGGTTATCCCCGGTAGATTTATGTTTGAACCTATCAAGGGTCCTGTTTCGTGTTTTCATTGCATTTTTTATTTCTCGCTACAGTCAGTGCCCCACGACTGGTACATCAAAGGTCTTGGTATGTGCTATCCTGTCTATGGGATGGTGCATATAACAGATCCCTTGCTGCTAATCGAAAAAGAGTAGCCCATGAAATGTCGACAGCGGGTTTCCTCCCTCAATATCTGTGTGATCCTTATCCATATATCCGACGCCATATAACCGTAAATAAAATGTGTTGAGTGCGTCGTTAAATAAACCATTTCCTTCTTTCCATGTGCAATTTCAATCATACTGAGTTCGGTCATGGCAAACTGTAGCAGACTAGTGCCGCACATATGCCGAATGCGATCCCAATTTGCTTTCCATAACTTCAATCTCTGGACCCCTTCAAGACATGGTGATCCATCATTCTCCCAAATAATTGGCAAGTGGTCACCACACACACACACACACACACACACACACACATATATATATATATATATATATATATATATATATATATATATATATATATATTACATATTCTCATATAATATCTTACACTTTCAGTGCAGTCAAAGTATGTGATATTTTTCAGACCACATACTTTAAGAATTTTATAACTTTGCAAATTTGATGTAAATTAATCGATGTCTCGGCACTAGGTTTAAGCATTCAGAAAACAAAAAACGTTAGGCATAACTTCATTTTGATGTAAGGACATCCAAAATGACGTCATTCGTGTTTGACGTCATTTCCATTCAAAAATACACCGCTCCACATATTCTTACGTCATTTGAATATCTAGTAATGGCGGCCTGGAATTAAAGTTGCGTGTACAGTTTACAAAAACACGTTGTATTAAGCTTGAGCTTATATGATAAAGAGATTATTACCCTCGTGTATTTCGGTATCCTCAATATCATATATAAGGAATACAAATAATGTATTTTTATTCCTAATATATGATATTGGCAATACCGAAAAACACTCTGGTAATAACATATATATATATATATATATATATATATATATATATATATATATATATATATATATATAGATATATCCGCTTACGGTTCAAGAAGGCTCTTGTGGACAAACGTCCAAGTTATCTGGGTTGTCTGTCCTGAACCGTAAGTTAGTGAAAAAGAAGTAAGTGTAGTGGCCTCACACCTACCCGAATCGTTAAAACTTGCTCTGCGTGGGTGCCGGTACCGAGAAGCTAACCCAGTGCCTTAAATCAGATACCGTAACCAATACACCACCAAGCCGGTGCCGCGTATCAAGGTAGGCGTTGTCATCAGCCAATCGGATTGGGGAGCGTAGACTATGGGTAAGGCATAACGTGGTCATTTGACCTATCTCATTTACGTGCACGGGAATAGGACGACGGCTGCTGCTGCTCCTATGTAGATTAATTAACCGGAATAACGTGGCTATGGACATAGGTGTATGGGCTCCTATTTTTGTAAGGAGCAAGCCGATGTTTGCCAGAATTATACGAAAATGCCCGAATCTGGATAATAACATTGGTTCATTATTACCTTTACTGCCAAACAGCTAGGGGCAGGCCGATGTTTGCCAGAATTATACGAAAATGCCCGAATCTGTATAATAACATTGGTTCATTATTACCTTTACTGCCAAACAGCTATGCCGGGATGTAAACGAAGCACTAGGCCTACACTTTTGTTATATGGATTAACGGTAATATTGTGAGTAGAATGATGGAATTACAGCTGCCCCCTATCTCGTACGGTTATGACTATCGAAACTATATGAATACTCTTTTTTAAAACTATTAGCAGGGATGAATGGACGTTTAGGGACATCCCAGCTATAAAAAAGTGTATAAAAAGAAATACGTCATGTATGCGACGCATTCAGTGGTCTTAGTTACACCAGTTGTGGAGCACTGGCTGGAACGAGAAATATCCTAAAGTATTCACCGATGGGGACCGACCGTGCATCAGACAACCGCTTTACAACTGGGCTAAAGAGGAGTACGGGATATTTGTTTTAATGACACTTGTAAATAATGAAAATATGTGACATGCCACCTTCTCTTTAATCTGGCTTCTGTTATTGACCACAAATAGCACAAAAACACCGCATAACACGACATCCCTGGATCGAAACGAGAAACCCAATATGCATTAAACGCTTGCAGTCGTTTTGAAACCTCATATTTTAATCAAAAGTCAACGAAAAGACATTTCAGTGGAGCGGAGGGGGAGGAAAAAAGAGAAGAAAAGTAAAAAGAAAATAATTAAATAAAAAAAAGTTTATTGACATGTTTAAATCTGATCTTGTATAGATTTACACTCACGGAACAAAGGATCGATTTACAAACCCGGTGACGCATGTTCCATCGCTTCCATTCACATTTAATTAATCTCTGGTGGGTAAACAGCCACATGGTAATCACTTATCCAATTTGCACTGAATGCTAAAAGTGAAGTCGCATCGATATGGAGGAAATTAAATAGCTAAAACCCCCAAACCCGCACCATGATACTGCTCAACACCAATTTAACAGGCAGGACAAGAACTATCGTGATATACACAGAGGAAATGATTTGAAGTAAAGAACAACAACATTGACAGAATGTCCTGTGGGCCGGAACGTGCTGGGCCTTCCGGTTCCACGTTTCCATGTTGACACGCATTAGGGGTCAGTGTTCAGAGCAGTATGTGGAGAACGTTGCAGGTCATATCGGGATAGAGGTTTTCGTTCGCCTACGTATGTCGATATGGCATGTTTTGGTTCACCGATACCGACCCCCATGGTTCAGTTGTTGAGCCATTGTGTCTGTCTGTGTGTCTCTCTGTGTGTGCGTGCACCGGTGTCTGTGTGTATACATGCACGTATCCACTTATAGATGTATGTGTAGGAGGGATTTAACTCAGTCGGATGAGTGCTGCCTTGAGGTACGTGCGACGCAGGATCGAACCACCTCGGTGGATCCATTCAGCTGATTGGGTTTTATCTCTTATTCAACCAGTGCACCACAACTGGACAAAGGCCGTAATATGTGCTTTCCTGTCAGTGGGAAGTGCACATAAAAGATCCCTTGATGCATGAAGAAAAATGTAGCAGGTTTCCTTTGATGACTACGTGTCAGTGTTAACAAATGTGTGACACCCAAAAGCCGATAATTAATTAGTCAATATGCTCCAGTGGTGTCGTTAAAGGGACATTCCTGAGTTTGCTGCAATTTTAAACTAACTAACAGAGACTTTTTAACGATTGTAATTACATATCAAATATACTTTTCTGCATAAAATATTAGTGGCTGTATATTAAACGTGTTTCTGGTCGTTCTAAAATTTGTAATAGGTTAAATTTCATTTTATTTCCTAAAAATGTTTCTTTTTCATACGTACGAAATTATATTAAGATGACCAGAAACATACTGAATATACAGACACTGATATTCTAAACAAGAACATATATATATATATATATATATATATATATATATATATATATATATATATATATATATATATATATATATATTTAATATGTAAGTTACTCTTAGAAATATTTTATTAGTCGGAAACATCTTACAATGCAGCAAACTCAGGAATGTCCCTTTAAACAAAACGAACTTTATAGATGTATGTTTGTATGTATGTCTGTGCCTCTCTCTCTCTCTCTCTCTCTCTCTCTCTCTCTCTCTCTCTCTCTCTCTCTCTCTCTCTGTGTGTGTGTGTGTGTATGTATGTATGTATGTATGTATGTAGTGTGTATGTATGTATGTATGTATGTATGTATGTATGTATGTAGTGTGTATGTATGTATGTATGTAGTGTGTGTGTATGTATGTATGTAGTATGTATGTAGGTATGTATGTATTTAAGAATGAATGAACGCACTGGCTCAGGAATTTTTTAAAAACCAAAAAATTGTTATTTTCTAATTTTGCCCCAGGGATTCGAAATTGATTTTAAATTGACCGTTGTGATATACAAAATATAACTGTTTTTCGGTCAGTCTTGTTTTAAATTTATTTGGCTAGTACTATGTTTTGTTTACAGCCGGATACGATGTTTTTTTGTTTTTTTTTAAATTGTTAGGAAAGGGATAACAACAAACCAACCACTGAAAAATGGACCGGCTTAGAGGCTTAGACGCAGGCTTAGGCGGCGTGTAGTCGGGTGGAGACTAAGATATCCTTGAGACTTGGATTTTTTCTATATGCAATAACCGGACGTGCTGTAATAGGGTTTTTCATAACAGTTTGCAGATTTAAAAACTCCTCCTTCATAAGTTTACCAATATCAACGCTACGTCGACTGTAAATTATTGGAAAAATTATTTTATCTCTTTTTACAGCTTTACCAGATTCAACGTTGATTCCAAACGGCTGTTTTGTCTGTAATGTACGAATCCAGAAGGCCTCTCGTTCAAGTCTCAAGAGGTCTGTTTCGTCTTTTGAACCAAGTATCAGGGTTGTTCAATTGGAATTATTTCAAAATTTTCATCTAACGAATGGTCAGGTAGATTGAAGTGATTGGCGACAGGGGTGTCAACTTCATGCCGAATATCATACTTGTGACAAACTGCTCTAATTCTCAGTTGGTTTTGCGTTTGTCCTACGTACTGTTTTTTACATAAATTACAGGTGATTAGATATACTACATTTTTCGAATCACAGTTCATGTCTGTCCGAATTTGATATTCAATTTTGGTCTGCTGACTTTTGAAAGTCGACTGCGTTTTAAGTAAGTTGTGAAGTCTACACCTGGTTTTGGCACAAGTAGTAGAGGAGCCAGTGCTTATTTGAGGTGATTGGTTATGCTGAAGTTTGTATGGTTTATAGTCTTCAGTTGTCCTAAAGGGATTTTCTAATTCTCGAACAGTTTCAGATTTAATTTTTCTTAAAAACCGTTTTGAATATCCCCTAGGTTTTAAAGCACTAAATAAAAGTGAACAAGCCTCATTGAAATTCTGTTTGTTACTCGAATTTCTGTGAAATCTAATAATCTGAGATTTAACAATGCCTTTAAAGGTGTGGCATGGGTGAAAAGACTTACAGTGTAGAAGTTGGTGTGTGTCTGTTGGTTTGAAAAACACTTTGTAGTCTAGGTAACCTGATGTTTCAAACTGTGTACCTTTATAAATTGTTACATCCAAAAAGTCAACTGATTTATCTGATATGGTGGCCTTAAGTTTGATATTGTCATCCTGTTGATTTAATAGCTCAAAAAAGTTCCAAAATTCTTGTTTAGAATGTGGCCAAATGATAAGTATATCGTCGAGATATCTGAGGTACAAAAGAGGTGTTTTACTCGATTTCTTTAAAGCAGCCTCTTCCCATTCGGCGACATAGTTAGATGCAAAGTTTGGACTAAAACGTTTGCCCATAGCACAACCACACACTTGCTGATACATTTCTCCATCAAACTCAAAATCATTTCCTTTTAGGCTTAATTCTAACAGCTCAATAATGTTCGTATCTGGTCTGTTTGTATCTGGGTACTTATCGAATGCTCTCTTAACTGAATCAATGCCCGCATCAATACCTATGTTGGTGTACATAGAGTCAATATCAAGGGTAACCAATAATGAATCTTTTGGGATTTTGGTTTTTGATAATTTTGATAGAAGATCTTCAGTGTTTTTCACAAAGCTTTCATGTCTATTTGCAATTGGTTTTAAGTGAAAATCTATGTATTCTGAAATATTGTACGATTCTGATCCACAGTCTGAAATGATTGGACGACCGGGTGGTGTGTTAATATCGGTCCATGTATCGACTGGCTTGTGGATTTTTGGAAGTAAATAAAATTTCCGGGTTTGTGATTGTGACCTGGCTTCTAAATATTTTACTTGTTTTTTATTTATATGTCCTTGATCTTTTAGACAGTGAATAATTGCATTGAACTTTTTACAATTTTCAGGCCAAATAGCTTTGTCTAATTTTTTGTAGTACTTTGAATTATTAAGCTGTCGGTGGGCTTCCCGGATATAGTTCTCCCTTGATAGAATGACAGTGGCTGACCCTTTATCTGCAGGTTTTATAACAATTTTGCGGTTTTTGCGTAGTTTGGTGAGAGCACGACGTTCCATGACAGAAAGATTTTGCTGATTTGTGTAAACTGTCATATCACCCACTTTTTCCACTATCCTTTTATGAGCTTTAATGATTTCAGGATCTACACTAGAGTTTGGGGGTAACCAGTCGGAGTTTTCCGTGAATGGGATTTTTTCTCCAGTTGAACGCCGAAAATAGTCGGCCAGTTTCATTTTGTGGTCAAAACTGCCGTATCCATTACACCATTGTCAAGTTTAGCCTCTAAGCCTGTTTTTGTTGGGGTGTGGGAACAAAATTCAAACCCCTGTCCAGTAATGATTTTTCAGCGGATGTTAGAAGGTTAGTGTCACCAGTTAGGTTAACAATGTTAGTTCCTAGTCCTAAATCAGGGTGGACATTACCCTTTCCCGGCCTTAGTTTAAATTTAAGTACCTCATCCAACTGCGATAAAGTTTATTGGCAGTTGTTTCTGTCCAGTGAATGTTGTCCTGCCCAACCTCAAAATCACACGCGTGAAGCGCAGGTATAATTTGTATGTTCCTCATTGTTTTTGCAGCCAAATTTATTTGGTTGAGGCAGGTTTTTTGACTAGCCAAAAGTCTGTCCGAAAAGTTAAGCTCGATAAAAAGTATTTTTGACCTAGGGAAACATTTCCGAATCGAGCTTATCATGTTTCGCAACTGATTTATTGCACTATTGATGTATGAATATCTATATATTGTATGTATGTCGAGGTTGACTAGTACATACATAGATATTAACGCACTGGCGCAGGGGATAATTAAATCCTTTCTGGCCTCACAAATTGTCCCATGCCGTTGCTGGGACTCGAACCTGTGGCACCGATTCGCCCGCAAATTGCAAGACTAACCACGATACGCTCTGAGCTATCGAAGCTTCCATAAAAAGGAAGTTTCTTTAACTCAACCATATGCATGGGGCCTACAATCTACGCGGTCGATCCCGCTTACGTGCATGAAACATTGGGCAAACCTGGCACTGGCTAGTATGTATTGATGTATGAATATTTCTATATTGTATGTATGTCGAGGTTGACTAGTACATACATAGATATTAACGCACTGGCGCAGGGGATAATTAAATCCTTTCTGGCCTCAAAAATTGTCCCATGCCGTTGCTGGGACTCGAACCTGTGGCACCGATTCGCCCGCAAATTGCAAGACTAACCACGATACACTCTGAGCTATCGAAGCTTCCATAAAAAGGAAGCTTCTTTAACTCAACCATATGCATGGGGCCTACAATCTACGCGGTCGATCCCACTTACGTGCACGAAACAGTGGGCAGACCTGGCACTGGCTAGTATGTATTGATGTATGAATATCTATATATTGTATGTATGTCGAGGTTGACTAGTACATACATAGATATTAACGCACTGGCGCAGGGGATAATTAATCCTTTCTGGCCTCAAAATTGTCCCATGCCGTTGCTGGAACTCGAACCTGTGGCACCGATTCGCCCGCAAATTGCAAGACTAACCACGATACACTCTGAGCTATCGAAGCTTCCATAAAAAAGGAAGCTTCTTTAACTCAACCATATGCATGGGGCCTACAATCTACGCAGTCGATCCCACTTACGTGCACGAAACAGTGGGCAGACCTGGCACTGGCTAGTATGTATTGATGTATGAATATCTATATATTGTATGTATGTCGAGGTTGACTAGTACATACATAGATATTAACGCACTGGCGCAGGGGATAATTAAATCCTTTCTGGCCTCAAAATTGTCCCATGCCGTTGCTGGGACTCGAACCTGTGGCACCGATTCGCCCGCAAATTGCAAGACTAACCACGATACACTCTGAGCTATCGAAGCTTCCATAAAAAGGAAGCTTATTTAACTCAACCATATGCATGGGGCCCAGAATCTACGCGGTCGATCCCGCTTACGTGCATGAAACAGTGGGCAGACCTGGCACTGGCTAGTATGTATTGATGTATGAATATCTATATATTGTATGTATGTCGAGGTTGACTAGTACATACATAGATATTAACGCACTGGCGCAGGGGATAATTAAATCCTTTCTGGCCTCAAAAATTGTCCCATGCCGTTGCTGGGACTCGAACCTGTGGCACCGATTCGCCCGCAAATTGCAAGACTAACCACGATACACTCTGAGCTATCGAAGCTTCCATAAAAAAGGAAGCTTCTTTAACTCAACCATATGCATGGGGCCTACAATCTACGCGGTCGATCCCACTTACGTGCACGAAACAGTGGGCAGACCTGGCACTGGCTAGTATGTATTGATGTATGAATATCTATATATTGTATGTATGTCGAGGTTGACTAGTACATACATAGATATTAACGCGCTGGCGCAGGGGATAATTAAATCCTTTCTGGCCTCAAAAATTGTCCCATGCCGTTGCTGGAACTCGAACCTGTGGCACCGATTCGCCCGCAAATTGCAAGACTAACCACGATACACTCTGAGCTATCGAAGCTTCCATAAAAAAGGAAGCTTCTTTAACTCAACCATATGCATGGGGCCTACAATCTACGCAGTCGATCCCACTTACGTGCACGAAACAGTGGGCAGACCTGGCACTGGCTAGTATGTATTGATGTATGAATATCTATATATTGTATGTATGTCGAGGTTGACTAGTACATACATAGATATTAACGCACTGGCGCAGGGGATAATTAAATCCTTTCTGGCCTCAAAAATTGTCCCATGCCGTTGCTGGGACTCGAACCTGTGGCACCGATTCGCCCGCAAATTGCAAGACTAACCACGATACACTCTGAGCTATCGAAGCTTCCATAAAAAGGAAGCTTATTTAACTCAACCATATGCATGGGGCCCAGAATCTACGCGGTCGATCCCGCTTACGTGCATGAAACAGTGGGCAGACCTGGCACTGGCTAGTATGTATTGATGTATGAATATCTATATATTGTATGTATGTCGAGGTTGACTAGTACATACATAGATATTAACGCACTGGCGCAGGGGATAATTAAATCCTTTCTGGCCTCAAAAATTGTCCCATGCCGTTGCTGGGACTCGAACCTGTGGCACCGATTCGCCCGCAAATTGCAAGACTAACCACGATACACTCTGAGCTATCGAAGCTTCCATAAAAAAGGAAGCTTCTTTAACTCAACCATATGCATGGGGCCTACAATCTACGCGGTCGATCCCACTTACGTGCACGAAACAGTGGGCAGACCTGGCACTGGCTAGTATGTATTGATGTATGAATATCTATATATTGTATGTATGTCGAGGTTGACTAGTACATACATAGATATTAACGCACTGGCGCAGGGGATAATTAAATCCTTTCTGGTCTCAAAAATTGTCCCATGCCGTTGTATGTATGTATGTATGTAGTGTGTATGTATGTATGTATGTATGTATTGATGTATGAATAGGGATCTTTTACATACACTTTCCAACAGACATGACAACACATACCACGACCTTTGTTAAACCAGACAAAACGTCCACCGACAGGGTCTCGAACATAAAACCAAAACATCTCTAGCATGCGCTCTACGAGTTGAACTGGATCACGCCCCAAGACAACATTTTAGTCCATTGTGAGTCATATAGCCTCAACATTTAAAAATGTTATGTCTGCACAAGAGAGAGTAAAAAGGGACTTTTAACAAGGTTGTTACTGCTACTACGAAACACCGTCATGTTAAACATACTCAAAACCAAATTCGTAATGTATAACAATTTTATGATTTCTTTCATTGACTAACCTATTGCAATTTGGCATCAGTATTGTATATTATAATAAACACTAAATAAATTATGTTTTACTTAGAAGTACAATGCGATTATAAATGAGTTGAATTTTAAATGTTTGGAGTAGTCTCGTGGGCCGTTTGGCCGGATGCTGGAAATGTGTTTTACCTTTGTATATATATACATAATGATATAGTCATATTTTATGATTTGTGTGCAGCATGTGACACAACAATAAAACCAGTTTTTTCTTCTTCTATAAACATGCGCCAGACGCAGGTCTGTGGTGACAATGTTGCCACTCATCATGTTTGTTTATAACGCGGACAAAAGAACACACCCACTGCAAGTTGTCGCGGGAAAGTAGTTTGTGTAAACAGTGTCTATATAGAGCTGCCAAACAACGCAAACCAGATAACCCAAGAGATAAGACACAACAAGACGTGTGTAATTAGTTTTCGTCATTCCGCCAACACAGGTCTGTCAAGCAGTAAATTTGATGTCTCGTCTCTGTTACATTTTGAGTACTGCCTTTAGTACTGAGCATCTAGTGTATAATACTAGTAGTAGCGACCTGGTTCAACAATATATATATATCTTTATATATATATATATATATATATATATATATATAGAGATATAGAGAGAGAGAGAGAGAGAGAGAGAGAGAGAGAGAGAGAGAGAGAGAGAGAGAGAGAGAGAGAGAGAGAGAGAGAGAGAGAGAGAGAGAGAGAGAGAGAGAGAGAGAGAGAGAGAGAGAGAGAGAGAGAGAGAGAGAGAGAGAGAGAGAGAGAGAGAGAGAGAGAGAGAGAGAGATTACCAGTGTGTTTTTCGGTATCGTCAATATCATATATTAGGAATAAAATTTGTATTATGCGAGCCTCTGGCCAGCATAATACATTATTTTTATTCCTAATATATAATATTGACGATACCGAAATACACGAGGGTAATAATCTCTTTATCATATAAGCGAAAGCTTAACACAACGTGTTTTTGTAAACTGTACACGCAACTTTAATTCCAGTCCGCCATTACTAGATATTGAAATGACGTAAGAATATGTGGAGCTGTGTATTTTTGAATGGAAATGACGTCTAACCCGAATGACATCATTTTGGATGTCCTTACATCAAAATAAACTTATGGCTAACGTTTTTTGTTTTCTGAACGCTGGACAGCTTTTAATGTCAAATTGCCATTGAAATGTTTTTATTTGATGACTATGAATGCATACGTCAATCATGGAGTGTCACCCAAGTACGTTTGCTTAAATGTCAATAAACCTAGTGCCGAGACCTCAAATAATTTACATCTAATTTGCAAAGTTATCAAATTCTTATAGTATGTGATCTGAAAAATATCACATACTTTGATTTCAATGAAAATGTAAGATATTATGTGATATATATATATATATATATATATATATATATATATATATATATATTACTTAAAAGGTAAAATATAGAGAATAGTAGTGGACTGGTTCAACAATATTTCTTACACACCCGTTGGTGAAAACATCATTCGTTATTTACAGGAAGGTGCATTCTAGGGTATTTGACGTTATGAGGTACCATATAATCAGAATACTGCTTTAAAATGCACCTGTCCCATGGAACCATTGAAACATATGTCCATTACCCTTCATTAATAGACATAGTTTGTCCTGAAGCAATAACCGTGTGTCTAAACAAACCTATGTAAGAAAGGACAACTGACATTTATGAGATACACCATTACTAATCTTTTATTTATTAACTTTGATAAAGCTCATTAGGACATCATTATACCTGCATAAAGGTATAATGTACACATTAAGATAATTGCGGTATTTATGGAGAATATTGCCAATATGAATAGTCAATAAAGCTATTTCTCAAATTTGTAGTATATGCAAATCTACCCAAAAGCTCTTTATATGAACTGTAGTTATTACCGGAAACAGATGTGGCGCGCCTATAGACTGGTTTCCATAAATCTGTGATATGTTGCAGACACACATAAATGGACACGGAACAAAGAATATTTACGAGAACATGGCAGACTGCGTCGAGTCGAATAAAATTAAACCTTCTGAACTTTGCAGATCTGTCGCAGTCTCTGCGTCTGTTCATGTTTATGGAAACCAATTTTGTGATGTAGGGAATCATGCGGCTTGCAACTGGGAAGATTAATAAAATAGAAGAAGAACGAAGGGTTTATTTAATGACGCCACCTTTTATTTTGGCCAAGGACCACACAGATAATGAGAGGAAACCCACTGCCGCCACTCAATAGTCTACTCTGTCCTATTAACAGCACGGGATCGTTTATATTCAGCATCCTACAGATAGGGAATGAATGAATGAATGAATGAATGAATGTTTAACGACACCCCAGCACGAAAAATACATCGGCTATTGGGTGTCAAACTATGGTAATGCAAATAAATAAAGTGATGATCAACATCAATATAAAAATTCAAAACTTAAACAAAAACAGTGTAAAGAACTGTGCAAAAACACAAATATCACAGAATTTTACGGATACTGAATCTTACCCAAAACTTCAATTTTGTGCTGTATTGGCCATTCTCAAAGAGAATGTTACACCCCTGCACCACGGTGAGGTTACAGCACACGCAGGGGCCTACAGATACGGAGCCAGTGCTCCACAACTAGTGTAACAAAGGCCATGGTATGTACTATCATGTCTGTGGGGTGGTGCATATAAAAGATCCCTTGCTGCTAATCGAAAAGTGTAGCCCATGAAGTGGCGACAGCGGATTTCCTCTCTCTCTCTCTCTCTCTCTCTCTCTCTCTCTCTCTCTCTCTCTCTCTCTCTCTCTCTCTCTCTCTCTAGCTGTGTGGTCCTTAATCATATGTTTGACGCCATATAACCGTAAACAAAATGCGTTAAATAAAACTTTCCTTCATTCCTTTCTACATATAGGATAGCACCTACTACGGTCTTTGTTAAACCAGTTGTGGAGTATTGGCTGGCACTAGCAACAGCCCAATGAGCCCACCGACAGGGATGGATCCTAGTTCGATCGCGCACCAAGCGAGCGATTTACCACAAGGCTTCATCCCTCCCCATGACGTCTTCCATAAAAGAGCTTGCAACTGAGAAGATCAATAAAAGAGCGAAACGCCGGCATGTTAATTATGAAAAAAATGAATGTTCCACACCACGAGGATGTAGCATGAATAGCAGGTATGATTAAATCACAACATGACATAGGAAACACTGTAGACACATAATTACAGAGAACACGTCATCTACAAGGCAGGGAATCTCAACCAGATCTGAGATAATGAATAACGCCATGCATTTGAGAAGGAGAAAAAAGATAGTTTGTTTTGTTTAACGACACCACTAGAGCACACTAATTTATTAATCATCGGCTATTGCATACCAAACATATGGTAATTCTGACATATAGTCTTAGAGAGGAAACCCGCTATATTTTATTATTCTATTTGGCAGTTGGATGACGTCTAAATAGTAATTTCTATGCTGAATGACAAAGAATATTCAAATAGTGATGTAGACATGTAGGCGTATAACAATACAGACAGGTCGACAGAAGAAGAAAGGAAGGACATGTTTTATTTAACGACGCACTCAACATATTTTATTTACAGGTTATATGGCGTCGGAATTATGGTTAAGGACCACACAGATATGGGCTACTCTTTTCGATTAGTAGCAAGGGATCATTTATATGCACCATCCTGCAGACAGTATAGCACACATCACGGCCTTTGATATACCAGTCGTAGTGCACTGGCTGGGACGAGAAATAGCCCAATGGGCCCACCGACGGGGATTGATCCTAGACCGACCGCGCATCAAGCGAGTGCTTTATCACTGGGCTACGTCCCGCTCTTGACAGGTAGACATGAACTGAAAGTTATGTAGGCAAGCAATTGGTGGACATATTTCATTTTCAGTAAAACGTTGTCCTACACATGTCTCATAATTATCGGTAAGAGTTTAATACGTAGAATATTCTCTCACTCTTACAAGTGGCGGCACGGGGATTAAGTCTCATATAGATTGGATGCGGCGCGTGCGTGTGGTCCGGCTAAAAAATCAAAATACATTAGTTTCAGCCGCAATGAAATAATCGTATATGGTGTGCATGTATATGCCCCAAAAACGCAAGCTGCAGACTTCTTCTTCGTCGTCGTACGCTAAGACAGGGACCCCAGTGGCTCGAGCAAAAGCTGCTGTATTCCGTAGGTTTTCCAAGGCGCCAAAGAGGTTCTCCTTCAGGGGTTCTGAAGGCCAGACTGTTTTTCTCTGGTTCTGGTAGCTGGACCCTTTCAAGTGATAGGGCCCGGCACTCTTCCACCCTGGCGGGTCTCCAACGGTTGAGCATCATCTCTTAAGTTTCTGTTGCCATCTGTCATATGAGCTGAAATGCGTTGAGCTGCGGTTAGGCGCCTCCCAACAAGTAGTTTGGCCCAGCTTACCCGTCTTCAGCAGTGGTCCATATTAGTCTAGCATCTACCCTTCAATCAACCCAGCCTGGGTGTCCGTACCACGAGTCCAAGCTCCCGCTGGCATAGCTCTCTGGGTCATTGAGACATGCAAGCCACCTCAGCACAACAAGGAATGGACCATGAGGTGGAAGCCTCAGACACACAAGTCGACACAGTCGCAAGCAAGCGCCACATTTATATAAGCCTTTAAACTCAGTCGTTAGGGCGCATGCCTAAGGTGCTTAGGTCGTAGGGTGGAACGTCCCCGGCGGATTAATTGGGTTTTCGCCGTCACAGGCCGTGGTATGTGTTGTCCTGTATGTGGGAAAGTGCATATAAAGGATCCCTTTGCTAATGGGAAAATGTAGAGGCATAAACAGGCTTTGTAAATTCGGCCCATACTGTGTACAATACTCTTTAATAATTTACTTTTGCAGACAGCGAACAGCTGTAGTTTACAAAGGTATGGTATGTCGTTGACTTAACATTAATTCTATTTCCTTTAGTGTTTATATAAAACAAAATTCAACAACACCACTAGGACACATTGATTTATTAATCATCGGCTAGTGGATGTCAAACACTTGGTAATTTTGGCATATATTATTATTATTAATATTGGCATATTATTATTATTACCCGCTACATTTTTCCATTAGTAGCAAGGGATCTTTTATATGCACCATCCCACATACCACGACATGTGATATACCAGTCGTGGTGCACTGGTGTGCGTGTGTGTGTATATATATATATATATATATATATATATATATATATATCATGTGGTTAGTTCATATACGCATTGACATAATTCATTCGCTCGGAATATGTTCTAAGTAAATCAGATTAGAAACAATATAATTATTTTTAAGAAGTGTCGTTTTAAAGAGACTCGTTAGCTACTGTATGCTTAATAATGAATGTATTTGCGCGGCAACCTTGACGTCTGCCTTCAAAATGTAAAACATAACGAAATGTTCAACGAAACACAATATCAGAGAGAAAAACCAAACACAAAGAAAACACATTATGCTTAATATTTCATAGATGTGATGTGCATTTGGTCAAAAATATACTGTAAAATGAAAGAAGAAACCGAGTCGTAACACATATCCATACAACACGGTGCATTTTAAAGTAACCTAAATGTATCCGAGGTGTGTTCTTTTTGCACAGCTCTTTACTCTCTTGAAATTTTATATTGATGTCGATCATCACTTCAGTTTTACATTTTCATTAGCTTGACGCCCAATAGTCGTACTGGGGTGTCATAAGCATTCATTCAATGGTACATTATGTGCTATGTGTCATCACTTTGCATTCCATATGCCCAGTCCTCCGCATCTTCATAAATCAAGGCTAATATTCGTTCCTCGTATTCAGCCTTGATACATGTCATCAAGAAATCGTGCCACAAAATGCTTAAATTTCATTGGATGCGATGAGATCTGATTGCAACGAATCGCAACGCTCCTTATAGATTCCCTTGTTATTGTAAACAAAGATGGCAGCGTCAGCGTCAACGGAAACGTGTCGTGTTTGTCACGATATGTTAAAAAAAAGGTTTCTGCGGTTAATTTTTGATATTGCTTTCAAGATTGTCACATGTTACCGATGCTGTGATTGGTCAGCGATGTCATCGTGTAAGGGACATAATCGGTGTTACAAATTTTCTTCCAATAGAGGGCGCTAGTAGTGGATATCAGTAATCTTGACTACATGTATCAAGGCTGAATACGAGGAACGAATATTAGCCTTGATTTATGAAGATGAGTCCTCCGATGTGGAACACGTGCATGCCCAAATGTTGTGCTAATGATGAAATGCAAGCGCACGAAGTCACTTGGCACCCACGTCATTGCCACATTTGCACACATGTATACTGATTATTCGTGGCACAGAAAACAAAAGAAAGAAAGAAAATTTGCGTAAATCAGTAGTTTGAGGATGTCCAGATTATCGAATGGTGACCATGGGCAAACTGCGGCGTGGAAGTGGAGCGACTGTTGGGTCGCAGCCAACAAACAGTTCAGAACATAAGTACAATGTGCAACAGCAGACCATGCCCGGTCATTAGTACCGAAAATGACACAGTGTGTGAAAGGTCAACAAATACGGTTACGTCATCCGCGCACTCGCTTTTTTTTTTTTACTTTTTACTTCCGCTTCACCATAACAGGAATTATTCAGATTGTACGATGCAAGACGCCGTTACGCCCAACATTTATGCTTTCTTATTTATTTGTTTGTAATAAATACAACACTTTTAAACTATTTCCGATAGAAACCAATGCACAACGACAGTTCAAAGGCCGTGGTATGTGCTTTCCTGTTTGTGGGAAAGTGAATATACAAGATCCCTTGTTGCATTAGGAAACAAATGTAGCGCGTTTCCTCTGACGACTACGAGTCAGAATTACCAAATGTTTGATATCCGATAGCCGATGATTAATTAATGAATGTGTTCTAGTGGTGTCGTTAAAAAAACAAAAACAAACAATTTTGTTTGATAGTTCTACAAACCGGTGGCGTCGTGGTAGGCCATCGGTCTACAGGCTGGTAGGTACTGGGTTCGGATCCCAGTCGAGGCATGGGATTTTTAATCCAGATACCGACTCCAAACCCTGAGTGAGTGCTCCGCAAGGCTCAGTGGGTAGGTGTAAACCACTTGCACCGACCAGTGATCCATAACTGGTTCAACAAAGGCCATGGTTTGTGCTATCCTGCCTGTGGGAAGCGCAAATAAAAGATCCCTTGCTGTTAATCGGAAAGAGTAGCCCATGTAGTGGCGACAGCGGGTTTTCTCTTCAAAATATGTGTGGTCCTCAACCATATGTCTGACGCCATATAACCGTAAATAAAATGTGTTGAGTGCGTCGTTAAATAAAACATTTCTTTCTTTCTTTCTTAGTTCTACAATCTCTCATAACATCGTGCCTAGTATAGGCTGGACGTATCCCAGTGGTAAAGCGCTCGCTCGATACGCGGTCGGTCTGGGATCGATTACGGTCGGTGGGCCCATTGGGTTATTTCTCGTTCCAGCCAGTGCACCACGACTGACATATCAAAGAAAGACGCCATATAACCGTAAAATAAAATGTGTTAAGTGCGTCGTTAAATAAAACATTTCCTTTCTTCTGTGGCTTGTGTACTTTTGTTCCTGTGTTATTATATTAATTTGTTGAATTCTTGTTTTTTAATCTGTACACACAGATGAGTTGTAAATAAATAATTTGCTTGTCCAACCCTTTTTGTCTACAAGTGTTCAGCGTTTGGTTTTGGGCACGGGGAACTGTACGATTGAAGCACAGACAATGCAATGGTGGTGTGCCCAGTGAGCTGGAACGTATTTTGCCGAGGTTTGCCGACAGGAGGGTGTTAGTAGAGAGGTTGAGATTCCTAACTGGTACGTATACACGTACACGTACCAGTTACAAATCTCAACCTCTCAAGTGTGGCGTGGGTAATGAGAACGCAGTAACTAAAGGCGACGTCACACAGTGCGGGCGTCTCGTACGAGAATAGCTGATCGACAAGACAAACACTACGATGCCATTGGTTGCTGCACAATCGGTCATTCGCGTTGCTTTTTTCGTACGAGGCACTCGCATCGTGTGGTGTCGCCTCAAGTGTCGGGTGCAACAGGTGTATTATTATCTCTTACTGTAATGTCATTGGTTATTCACGTTAAGACAAAACCCTTATACCCCGCATAGGCTATGTCATATTCTCTTATACCCCGCGTAAAATTTGTAACAGTTCACCCCAAGTAATGTTGGAGTAATAAACAGATTCCAGCAATACATAAAACACAACAATCATACTTAAATAAGTAAACATATCATAATTATATCGACTACAAAATACACTATTTAAACTATCAAATACGTTTATATTTAATTAAAAAAAAATAAAACTATGGCATAAAATATGTCAATATAATTTATCAAAACAGTTAAAAGTTTGTTTTAAAATTGTTTGTTTTTTTAATTTAACGACAAAACTACACATTTATTTATTAATCATCGTCTATTGGGTATCAAATATTTGGTAGTTTGACATATTTTCTTAGAGAGGAAAGACGCTACATTTTTCTATTAGTATATTTTATATGCACCATCACACAGACAAGACAGCACATACCACGGCCTTTGATATACCAGTTGTGATATACTCCCCTACGTTTAGTGCAACCAGACCAATGATCAGGTGATTGCGAGTTCGACAGGATTTTAAAATTCCTGAGTGGATTTTGTGCTATTTATTTATTACATTCATTTCTCGTAGCTTTCATTGGTGTTTAAATTGAAATCACAGAATGACATATTGACATTAAATTCTTGTCGACGAATATATATTATTTTTCTTTGTCAGTGATTTTTTTTGTGTCCACGTGTTAGTAATAGTTACATCCAGTTGTTAATTTATTAGGCCCTACAGCAATTTGGTTATACAGTTAACAAGTCGGAAAGATAAATTAAACTTTTTTTCGTAATTGTCGGACCACTGGAGAAATAACTCTGCTCGACCGCCCCCCTCCTAAAAAGCCACAAGCCCCCCACAAAACAAAAAACAAACAAAAACCTTTGAATGCCAACTACTACATGAATGTTTACGTCATCACCGCCTTTCGAAATGCTTTACAAAATGTTCATGCAGTAACAGGATTATGATCATCAACTAACTGCAATGTGTATGTATCCACGTCTAGTTACACGACATTTTCAAATCCCAGAACTCTCTAAGACTCGGTGGTTAGCTGAAGTTTAAAGAGAAACATACCCAGAAAAAATAAAACAATGATATAAAAAGGTGCAGAATGGTTTACAAAATAGGGCTGAAAGTGTTAAATTAAACACCAGAACTATACGCCTACGAGCCGTAATTTAAACCTAGCTTTTTCTTTATTATAAAATGTTCTGGGAATAACAGCATTCTTTTCGGATTCTGATAGCAAAAATAAAAAGGTTTCTTTCCTGGTTTTCTCAATGTTTAAATCTGCCAGTTTCTGTTCTTAAGGATGCCATATTACACCTGCACATAATGGATGGTGCTGATAAACATTAAGTATAGGGATTCAGTGACAGATTGTCTAAGTTTTGTTTCAAGTACATGGCTTATGACTCCAGTTACTCTTGTTACTAGAATATTGTTCCATTCGAATACGTCAGGCAGGAATCACGAATGTACAGAATGTAGTTTCGTTTTTAGACTTTGTTTCTACTCTGGTAAAGCTGGACGGAATGATACAAGAAGACCCTGGGACATTATAGACAAACTGACCTAGGAAGACCTTCGGACATCGTAGACAAGATGAATCAGGATCACCTTGGGACATCGTAGACAAGATGACACATGAAGACCTTGGGACATTGAAGACATACTGACACAGGAAGACCTTGTGACATTGTAGACAAACTGACACAGGAAGACCTTGGGACATTGTAGACAAGATGACACAGGAAGACCTTGGGACATTGTAGACACAATGACACAGGAAGACCTTGGGACATTGTAATGAAGATGACACAGGAACACCTTGGGACATTGTAGGTTCATTGACAATAAGACACTGAGACAGTGTAGACTAAATGACACATACAGACCTAGCAGAATTGATACCAAACCTTGTAGATTTAACACGCTTAATGCACTTTTTTTTCTGAACAAGACATGGAATAAACAATGGAAGGAGAGAAACGCTTGTTACCAACTTTAAGAGAAACCATCTATGGAAATTTAAAAATAAAAGAGAGAAATAAAAATATGTTTGGCTTCAGTAATCAAAATAAAATATACCAAAGTGAAATTTGTTTAAATGTACGACACCACTAGAACACATTCATTTGCTAATCATGGGGCATTGGATGTCAAACATTTCGTAACTTTTACATAGTCTACCCTCTACATTCTTCCATTAGGCGCAACGGATCTGTTATAAGCAATTCCCCTCAGACAGAATAGCACACACACACACAACGGCCTTTGATATACTAGGGCACTGGTTGTGTCGAAAAGAACTAATAGAGAATGAGTGCAGCGAGGAGGGTCGATCGAGCAATCAAAGCATATCAGGCGAACGCTCTACCGACTGAGCTAGATCCCTCCCCTACAAACAAGTATACCAATACAAATACCTTACATACATATTAACATATATACACATATATTTGTATATTCACCAATCTTGTTTATGATCAAGTTTCATTTTTTTAAAATATTTATTGTTATAAATAAAACCCAGTTTTTTTACCCACTGGCAAGTTCATATCACAAGATGACATGCTTCAGTAACACACTTCTCCAGTTATCGTCTGGTTTAGCCCACGGCAACTCTTTTATCGACCATACCAGCCTTCAGCAACATCTTAATTTAGGACTCAATCAAGACGTACTTGCTGAAACTAACTGGTCACTGTCTATTAAATAGGATGGCCTCTAGCTTCCATAATCTCTCCTGTATTCTATTTGCAATATAAAACCAATCAGGCGATGAGGCCGACGGCGAAATGGTAAAACATCGCACTTGGTCCACTTTATCCTCCATCCTCGGTCCACTCTAACCTTCAATAAATGTATTGAATTCGACTTTTGTTTATTATCTTTGGTTACATTTATTACATGACACTGGGGAGAAAGAACAAAAGTTTCGATTGTTTGCTGTTAATGTTTATCTGTCATAGATCTCATAAGTTAATATTCTGTTAAATACTGTTTACACGCACGATAGTTTTTAGTGTCGTTTACGGTAGCTTGGTTAACGACTATCTTCGTGACGATCATGTGATATGGGTAAAAAATAGAGATAATTTGTGAATGACCGACTTTCATAAAATGTGTTAATACAAGTTGAGAGTGAGGGCACAAACAAGTAATAATTAATTTTGGAGGTGTGTGCTACTTTATGTATTTTATTATTATTATTATTATTATTATTTTATTATAATTATTATTATTTAATAAACAAAATGCTGGTCTCTGTGTGTGGTCTTTTCTTTGTGGTTGAAACAGGTAACTGAAATATTGACCCAATACACCTTGCATGCCCACTGAACAAGACAAACAGACCTGATAGCTGTGTGTACCCACAACAGCGTACTTGATCATTTGAACCGTAACTGAATATATAATCGAAAGAAAGAAATGTTTTATTTAACGACGCACTCAACACATTTTATTTACGGTTATATGGCGTCAGACATATGGTTAAGGACCACACAGATTTTGAGAGGAAACCCGCTGTCGCCACTATATGGGCTACTCTTCCGATTAGCAGCAAGGGATCTTTTATTTGCGCTTCCCACAGACAGGATAGCACAAACCATGGCCTTTGTTGAACCAGTTATGGATCACTGGTCGGTGCAAGTGGTTTACACCTACCCATTGAGCCTTGCGGAGCACTCACTCAGGGTTTGGAGTCGGTATCTGAATTAAAAATCCCATGCCTCGACTGGGATCCGAACCCAGTACCTATCAGCCTGTAGACCGATGGCCTGCCACGACGCCACCGAGGCCGGTAAATATATAATCGAAGACTGTTTGAAATTATTTGATAACATGAAGGGGTGGGACGTAGCCCAGTGATAAAGCGCTCGCTTGATGCGCGGTCGGTCTGAGATCGATACCCGTCGGTGGGCCGATTGAGCTATTTTTCGTTCCAGCCAGTGCACCACAACTGGTATTTCAAAGGTCGTGACATGTGCTATCCTGTCAGTGCTATTAACTGAAGAAATTATAGCGGGTTTCCTCTATAAGACTAATTGACCGGCGTCGTGGTTAGGCCATCGGTCTACAGGCTGGTAGGTACTGGGTTCATATCCCAGTCGAGGCATGGGATTCTTAATCCAGATACCGACTCCAAACCCTGAGTAAGTGATCCGCAAGGCTCAATGGGTAGGTGTAAACCACTTGCACTGACAAAAAAAAATAAAAAATGAATGAATGTTTAACGACACCCCAGCACGAAAAATACGTCGGCTATTGGGTGTCAAACTATGGTAATGCAAACAAATAAGGTGATGATCAACATCAATATAAAAATTCAAGATTTAAATAAAAACAGTGTAAAGAACTGTGCAAAAATACAAATATCACAGATAGATACAAACTTCAATTTGTGCTGTATTGGCCATTCTCAAAGAGAATGTTACACCCCTGCACCACGGTGAGGTTACAGAACGCGCAGGGGTTGCACCGACCAGTGATCCATAACTTGTTCAATCAAAGGCCATGGTTTGTGCTATCCTGCCTGTGGGAAGCGCAAATAAAAGATCCCTTGCTGCCTGTCGTAAAAGAGTAGCCTATGAGGCGACAGCGGTTTTCCTCTAAACAAAACAGTGTCAAAGTGACCATATGTTTGACGTCCAATAGCCGATGATAAGATTAAAAATCAATGTGCTCTAGTGGCGTCGTTAAATAAACGTACCATACCACGAATAGAGACAATTAAATGTTAACAGTTTTGTCATTGAACGTTACTGATTGTTACTGTAAGTCACACTGTGATAAACGTAGCTACATGTTCATCTAGTAAACACAGTGATATCCTGAGGCGAGACGTAGCCCAGTGGTAAAGCGCGCTCGGTTTGGGATCGATCCCCGTTAGTGGGCCCATTGGGCCTTTTCTCGTTCCAGCCAGTGCACCACGACTGGTACATCAAAGGCCGTGGCATGTGCTATCCTGTATATGGGATGGTACATATAAAAGTCCCTTGCTGCTAATCGAAAATAGTAGCCCATGAAGTGGCGACAGCCGGTTTCCTCCTTCAATATCTGTGTGGTCTTTAACTATATGTCCGACGCCATATGAAGTGTTAAATAAAATATTTTCTTCTTCAATGATACCGTGATACGATCACCATGCTACAGTACGTCATATCAGAATTTGTTACGATCCCAAGGGAGGTAATCTTCACAGAGTACAACTACCAAGTTATCTAAAAATATACGACCAGTTAATCCCAATAACAACTAACAATGAACAAAAATGGTACCCAATACACCGTGGTGGTGTTTATTACCCCAGCGGCCATAAATAAAGAGGACCATATTTGATTGTGAATAGGAAAACATCACTGATAACAACCGGATTCAATTCCGAATTTGTCAGGGAAGGTAACTTAAAATCGCAAGATAACCACATCAACGTTTGTTTGAATAACCGGCCTCGATGGTGTCGTGGTTAAGCCATCGGATATAAGGCTGGTATGTACAGGGTTCGCAGCTTGGTACCGGCCTTATAATAAGTTGAAATGAAATGAAATTTCAAATAACATGTAAAGCAGATAATAATTTAAAGTATACTTAAACAACAACAAAATGATATACTTAAAAAAGACCCCCCCCCCCCCCCCCCCCCCCCCCCCCCCACACACACACACACACACACTATCATACTATTACGATTACTCTGTTCTAGAGCTAGACGAACGGTCTTCCTTTGGTGTGTACTAGTGACTAATGTGGAACATGTATTACCAGCGAAGTCGAAAATGATCAATGTGAATGCATTCAACATCAAACAAAACTGTTGTTATATTAGACTGGAATTCCTTGCCTACACGGTGGTATAAAAAAATATCCCGCTTTTCCATTAAGGATCTGTTTATGACGGCATAATGGGAAGGGACATAACACAGCGGTAATACGTTCGCCTGATGGGAGGTTGGTCTAGGATCGATCTCCGTCAGTGGGCCCATAGAGTTATTTCTCGTTCCAGGCAGTGCGCAACGACTGGAATATCAAAGGATGTGGTATGTGCTATCCTGTATTTGGGATGGTGCATATAAAAAATCCATTACTACTAGTGGAAAATATGTAACGTGATTTTTCTCTAAGACTCAAGTTAGAATTACTGAATATTTCACATCCAATAGCCCATGATTAAAGGGACATACCGTAGTTTTTAAACACTAAGGCATATTTGTTTTACTATTATAGCCGTTTTTAATAACTGAAATCATTCTTTACTGAGATTTTATGGTTTAGATTATCAATTTCCGTATACATTCGAAGTGGTTTTGGTTATCCTGGTGTGTTTAATATCACAAATTTAAAAACGCACGTGCTCTGAGAAGTAACAGTTATGGAGTCGAGTTTTAGTCTATTTTCAGAGGGTATTTCACCATTTTAAAGTCATAGGCTCATGTTTCACTCAATTGTAACGTTACCCAAACGTGTTAAAGGTTTGTAGATTAAATTTTCGTGTTAATTGTCACGGACTGAAACTAGGGTCTGTCCCTTTAATATATTAATGTGCTCTAATGCTGTCGCTAAACAAAACACATTTAAAAATACAAAACTTTTTAAGGAATAATATGTAAAATATATATTTCAAGAGAAGTGTAACGCCACTACACTCTTCTCTCTCACTAACCCACTGTCCTGGACAGACTGCCCAGTTAGCTGAGGTGCGTGCCCAAGACAGCGTGCTTGAAACTTAATTGGATATAAGCTCAACAATCAATTGAAATGAAATGAATAACTGTTGAAACATCCATCTAGATCTCGAACGATATAGTACTAGGGCTAGCTTGTCAGTGTCCACACTGAGGAGCAGGATCATTTAAAAACAAAAATACCAAAATAAAATAAAATGAATGAATGCCTTGAAATGTCTTTGACCGATACGGGCTCGACACGGTACCACTCCGTCATTCCTGGAACGTCTGTATGACTTCCGCTCCCCAAAGTCCGACTTGGCAGAATGAAGCTTTCCGCAACCGCTAAATTCCAATCAGCTTGTAAAGGTGAAAAAAACAGAAATCTTTTGGGAGACCAACACTGACATGGGGCGAATTCAAAGCAGAGTTGAGGACGAAAATTTACGGGTTTTTGCTCTAAATCTATATAAATAAAAGTTAAAAAATATGGCTTGTGACCCCCCCCCCCCCCCCCCCCAACTAAAGGTTGTTCCCCACTCCAGATATCGTTCCTACGTACCTGATATACACAGATGTGTATATATTAGCACCACACTCATTAATAAGCATGTGGTATCTTACATAACTCTCCCCATTAAAGGTGATATCACAATGTAATCGTAGCTTTACCGATTTATTAAGCTTTCTCAGCGGGTCTCAAATTCGTTTTTCCCCGGACCAAATTAATTGCTTCCTTTCTACCAACTATTTCGCTGTGTCTGTGGGTTAATTCACGCCTTCACTATGGTCGTAAACATTCGTAATGGGCAGTCGGGAACTATTCCTGGCCATCTCTACAGAGGTTTCGCATATTACTACGCCCATGAAACCGCAAAGAGCATGTACTATATTGTTCGTAGGTTTTCGCGTTTAATTATTTCCACCACTGGAGGAACGAACCTCGGATATTCAACAGGCATGTTGTCCTAAATCTTGCCAGAGGAAGCTAGAATCGAAATTATGGTTATGGATGAGTTTTATCATAATATTTGATTGCGTTTCTGGTCCGTTAGGGGTTCAATCGAATCATTTCCTCACTCATTTTCCAGCGGTGCGCCAACTCCGGTTCAATATTTATTTCGCTGCATTGCCAAAAAAAAAAGAAGAAAAAAAAAGTTGACTCTGACTAGCGTCATAGAACGATCGGATTGTGCTTATTTGTGTGATTTGGGATATATATATATATATATAGACAGGGGGGGAGAGAGAGAGAGAGAGAGAGAGAGAGAGAGAGAGAGAGAGAGAGAGAGAGAGAGAGAGAGAGAGAGAGAGAGAGAGAGAGAGAGAGAGAGACGTTAAAATGTAAGGTATCTCACAATACGTAGACTAGATGGCTCGTGTTGAAGACTTCGAACTTTGTATTTATCAGCGGTATGAATGAATGAATGAATGAATGAATGAATAAATGTTTAAGGACACCCCAGCACAAAAAAATACACATCGGCTATTGGGTGTCACAAAACGTATGTGTATGCAAATATTATTTATATAATTGTGTAAATCCAGTGTAAAGATTTGTGTGTGTGTGTGTGGGGGGGGGGGGGGGGGGGGGGGGGGGGGTATAATACAATACATAAATCAAGGTAAAGGATATTTTAAAATTTTGTATAGGAATCAAAATGTTTTAAACAGTTTAAAATTAATTCAGTGTGAAAGTTAAAAGATTCCAAAACATTTCTGTTGCCAAATATATTTCTCGTCGAATTCAGATGATCACATTCCACCAAAATGTGGCGCACAGTTAGTGTACTCTGGCAATGTTCACACTGAGGAGGAGGGTCCTTTATAATAAATGAATGCGTGAAATACGTATGGCCGATACGGACACGGCACGAGAATACTTAATCCTTTCTGCATCACCTGTATGAGGATGCCACTCTCCCAGGGCTAGCTTTACAGAATGAAGCTTGTTCACGACCGCACCGTCCCAATCCTCTTGCGAAATCAAAAAAATATATTGGCTACTATGATATTTAAAATCACTGTAAGGGACACTAACACCAACAAGGGGCAAATTCAAAGCAGACTTGGCAGCAAAAATCAGCGATAAGAAGGTATCATGAATATGCAAACATATACCGTACAGTAGAATTTTGTTAGCTTGAAATTAATTTTTTTCTGAATCTTTATACAATAATGATTATTAATATTATTGGTTCCAAAAATTAACATGAAATTCCCACGGGACCTATTTTAACTACATATGCCCCTACACTATTATAGCGAATTAACGCCGTAAGTTATGGCGTTAATATGCCGTAAAATAGGGCGTTATAATGCAGTAATAGTGCATTATAACGCCGTAAGAGGGCATTATAACGCTGTAATACGGCGTTATAATGACCTATTACGGCATTGAAACGCCGTACTAAAGTATTTGTTTGTGGTAGGAAGGTGTGGGTAAACATAATATAAGATTGCAACTTTTTAGTACGGCGTTATAACGCCATATACAGCATTATAATGCCCTATACAGTGTTATAACGCCTTATTTTACGGCATTACAAAGCCCTAAATTAGAGCGTTGTAATGCCGTAAAATAAGGCGTTATAACGCTGTATAGGGCATTATAATGCTGTATATGGCGTTATAACGCCGTACTAAAAAGTTGTAAGTTTGTTTGGCGGAAATCATGCCACCGTATAGAATCGTAAACGATTATTTTTAATTATCACTGACAGGTAAAACTGGAATAAAGAAATTGGCTGCTAAGTAGATGCCTGGAATGGAATATAATTATTGTTTAACGACATCCCATCACAAAAATACACATCGGATATTGGTTGTCAAACAAGGGTTAAAAGCACACGGAATTCTGTCTTCTAAAAGTAAAATAATTTTGCAGTTGGAAATGTTAGTTCTTATTAAATCTAGTGAGTATTCTAATGTGTCAATGTAACGAGTATTCTAATGTGTCAGTGACAGTTAAATGTGGGAAAGGTTCGAAGCAGTCTGAACATGGAATGAAATTACATTCCTATAAGTCAAATAATGTGCGAGTATGCTTGCGTATTCCAGTAACTAAATTATTTCAATACGTCAGTAATAGTGGAAATGTGGCTAAAAGTGTCAGTGGTCTATCTGCCGCAGTGAATGGAATTCTATATATTATGTTCCAGTAAACATACTTATAGGTGCTATATCACAGTAACCAGTGCCATATATAGCTATTTTTAGATTTTATTTGTAATAAACAACTACAAATTAATCGGTATCAGACGTGATGTCTGTATAAATAACTCGAGAACATCGAATCTGTAATGTGCTGTATCAACAGAATCTCGTTTCATGCGACTGGATTTCGGTTTGATCGCATCGTAAACTTCTCGGCCACAACCGTTTGCGTAACTTTACGAAGTGTATGCCTCAACTGATCGCGTCCAGTTCCGTTGGCCAAATGTTTTCCGCTTTTTGTCCTTACTAGTAAATTAAACTGTTTGGATGTACTTTTCTGTGGGTATACGTTTACGTTTTAAGGAAGCGGCCATTATGCAACTGCTATAGCAATTTAAAGGTTATCACCTCAAGTACTTCTTTATTTCGGGGAATTACTTTACCAGATATTGATGAAAATTATTTTACTAGATATTAATGGCATAATTAAGTGTTGCATATAATGAATTATCTTCTCAACTAGTTTTATATTCAAATAACAATAAGTTGATTGGGTCAGTTTGGAATTATGTGCCATGTCACTTTTGGTAACGCCGGTCATGTAATGTCAGTCACAAATAACTTAGTTAACACAGTTTACAAATATCGTTTCATAGAAATTCCATTCCTTCATTTACGCACTGTATTATGTTGTTGTAGTGTAGCTTGCACCGTTTCTGACTGAAAGTTTGAAGACGATTTTGAATGAAAGATTGACGAAGAACTTGTCGTGTCCATTGCCTAAATGTTATAAGTTATATGAGGTTGCAGCTTTAAAGGCATACTGTCACGGATTTAAGGACCTTATTTCTCTAAAAATGGATAATAAATAAAAATTACATTAAAGCCACACACCCTAGTTCCATCTAGCGAAAATAAATTATAATTTGGTTAATCTACAAACCTGTAACACACTTAGATCACGTTTTTATCAAATGGAGTGAAAAAGCAGGTTTTATATCGATAAATACCATGGGAATCCCCATGTCCCAATTGCTTGAAATAATTTTGAAAGTTAGTATTTTGATGTCACCGGTAGATGTCGATCGAAGCACAACAATGCCTACGTCACGACAAATTTCACAGACTTGGGGTGCGTTTCTTTCACCTCTCCTGGACTTGTTCCAACTGTTCTGTCCTGGTTGTATCCCCTCTTCAGATATCGTAAAACTTAGCAAAATTATTGGTTTTAAGGGTTTGTAACGTTTTGTATTGAGACACTTACTTGTCTGAACTTTATTGTTACTGAAAATGTTCACGAACTGTGAAGAAAAATCTCACAACAAATCGGATGTTGATTGCGCGAACCGTGCACGAGAAAACAAACCGAACCAAAATGATAACGGTCACGTGGTATACCAACATCTGCGACATTGAAATGGAAATATCCCCTCTAAAAATAGATTAGACCTTGTCTGCTCAACGGTTTTTTCTCAAACGTACGTCCGATTTTAAGAAATACGAAACATGTATTTTGTGGTATTACAAACACCAGGATTACCAAAAAACACTTCAGGTGAATGGAAATGTATATTCTAAATAATAAACGGTAAGTAAAGTGCAATTTTATTTGTGAAAAATGGGTTTAATAGCGAAAAACAACGCCGTAATGGTTAACAACTAGCCGTAACTAGGGTGTGTCCCTTTAATTGTTGGAAACCAAATCTAGCTATTGCATCACCTTAACTGGACCATGATGGAGTGAAATCCATGTCATCCCTCTCGGCAAATTTAGTTTTTGAATTATGGACCATTACCATAATTCAGTTATTTTTACAAAATATCATTAATAAATGGAGTATAGTGGTTATGAAGATGATTGAATAAAGAACATTTAGGGACAAATCCATTTTTGTTTCAGGTAATACTTTGTTAGACCATTAAATAGGTCAGTGGTCTGTGACGATATGCCTTTAATGAACTAATTAATGAATGGATGATTAACAACACCCCAGCATAAAAATACATATTGGCTATCGAGTGTCGAACAAAGGTAAGTACATCAATATGACCATTTCCATTACAACTAAAATTACAATTATGTAAAACACAGTGTAAAGAGCTGTGAGAAACGTACAATAAAATACAATACAAATATCAAGGTAAGTATATTTAAGTTTTAAACAATACAAAAATCAAGGTAAATATATTTTAAAACTATAGAAAACAAAATGTTTCAAAATTAATTCTGGGTGTTAGTTAAAAGATTCCAAAACATAAAATATTCTGACATTTTTCTGTTGCCAACTATATCGTTTCTCGTCGGCTCCAGATGATTAAAATATGGCGCACACTCAGTGTTCACTACAATGTTCACACTGGGAAATATGATTTATGCTTCCTATAAGCTCACTTTTGCCGCTGCTGTAAATAATTAATGCACACACCCACACATTGAGCTACCTGCTGTTGGACCTGTAATTAACACTGCAGCTGCCTATCTACCTGTAGATGTCCATTTAGACGTCATTTGTTATGGTGTCAATAACGTGGTATATATTTAGGCGGGGTTTTGTCACCATTATTGTTGTTGTTATCACGCCTTCGTTTTGTGTGCACACACCCACACATTCAGCTACCCGCCGTTGGCCATGCAATTAACAGTGCAGGTAAATATCTACCTATAGATGTCCATCTTGACGTCATTCGATATGGTGTCATTAACGTGGTATGCATGTACGTAGGCGGGAACAACCATTAAAGGGACATTCCTGAGTGCTGCAATTTTAAGTTATTATTGACTAATAGTGACTTTTTAACGATTGTAATTACATATCAAATACATTTTCATGCATACAATACTAGTGGCTGTATATTAAACGTGTTTCTGGTCGTTCTAATATTTGTACTAGGTTAAATTTCATTTTATTTCCTAAAATACATCGGCTATTGGGTGTCAAACCATGGCAATGCACACAGATAAAGTGATGATCATCAACACAAATTGTTTAGATTTTGCACCACGATGAGGTTACAGCACGCGCAGGGAAATTATTTGAAGACAGAATCCAGTTTGGGTTTCTTACAAATATTAAGACGGCAAGAAACACTTTGAATAAACAAACACTGATATTCTAAACAAGAAAATATATTTAATATGTAAGTTTAATCGTAGAAATATTTTATCTGTCGGAAACATCTTACAATGCAGCAAACTCAGGAATGTCCCTTTAATGCTCTAGGGGAACATCACGAGGAGTGTCGAAACACATCAACTGTCTTATTTACAAAAACATATGACTTTGAAACTTTTGAAATTTACTTCGGTATATTCTGACCATCAAACGACAGCATATGAGGAATTATTGTGGAGTATTAGTTACGAACGTTTAGAGTACGGAGCGACCTTTACGTTTATGGACAAATCGAAGACGGGCAACGTTAGCGTTACATAATTGTTAAACTGTGCCTTTGTTGTCGTGGTGTTGCTGCCATTCTGATGGGTTTTATCACTGCTAATATTGATACCGGGGAAACCGTTACAAAGATACGGTCATTGGCGGTCCTCAAATAGTAGACTATATCAAGTCCGTGCTACGTCAGGTTAAAGGAAAACAAGATATATAATTTAAATATCAGCCCCCTCCCTTTCGTCAGTCTTTACAACATCGTACATGAAGATAAACGCGATTATATATAAAGTGACACTCCAATTTGTGTCTACATTTAAAGCGCATGGCAAGTTTGTTCTGATTAACGACACCACTACAGAACATTGATTAATTAATGATCAGCTATTGGATGTCAAACATTAGGTAATTCTGACTCGAAGTCATCAGAGGAAACCCGAAAAAAAAATTCTAATGTAGTACGGGATCTAAAATATGAAGTTTCCAACACAGGAAAGCACATACCGCGCCCTTTGACCAGTTGTGGTGCACTAGATGGAACGAGGAAAAACCCAATCAGTTGAATGGATCCACCGAAGTGGTTCGATCCTGCGACGCAAGCACGCCAAGCGAACACTCAACCGACTGAGCTGAATCCCGCCCCGATCACCAGGTTATATACAAAGTGACACTCGTGTTTGAGTCGACATTTAAAGCGCATGAGGTTAACTAGTAAATGAAGCGACTATTACAAATATAGATGAACTTTATATTTTAAGCAGTCGGCAAAATATTTTGCCACTTTAAATTGCAGTCATAAATAAGTGCCAACTGTTTAATTTTGCCAGCGCTAGAGACAAAAAATAGTGAAACCTTGTACCCAGAGCCGACTGGATGTAAATATTGATTTAAAAGTAATAAATTTCAACAAAGTGTGTTTTGTTTAACGAAAACCACCTGAGCACATTGGTTTATTATCATCTGCACTTGGATATCAATCATTTGATAATTCTGACATATAGTCTTAGAGAGGAAACCCGCTACATTTTCCCTAAAGCAGCAAGGGATCTTTTATATTCACTTTACCACAGACAGGAAAGCACATAACACAGCCTTTTACCAGTTGTGGTGCACTGGTTGGAACGAGACAAAAAACCCAATCAGTTCAATGGATTCACCGACGTGATTCGATCCTGCGACGCAGACACCTCAAGCGAGCACTCAACCGACTGAGCTAAATCCTGTCCCTAAATGTGAACAAAACAAATAAAAAACATTACCCTCCCCCCCCCCCCCCCCCCCCCAACAACAACAAACATAAGAAACAACCCCTTTAAAAATAAAAACAAAAAACAAACATCCCCCCAAAACAACAACTCCAAAAACAAAACAAAGATCATTAATAAATAACTGCTGCTACTACTAAAACAAATTTGATAGGGAAACGCGTTTATCTTATCCTATTTACTAGTATTTTTAAAAATATTTTCAAAAAAACTAGATACTTAACAGAATTATTAAACACAAGTAATTAATGACACTGAATGTTTAACGACACCCAACACATCGGCCATTGGGTGTTAAACAAATGGAAGTATATGAAGAGTTTACTAAACGGTATAATCGCAAATAAAGTCCACGCAGAATTAATAAATGTCTAATGAATGAATGAATGTTTAACGACACCCCAGCAAGAAAAATACATCGGCTATTGGGTGTCAAACTATGGTAATGGGGAAAACAAAGTGATGATCCAACATCAATATAAAAATCCAAGTTAAATAAAAACACAGTTCGAAGGATTGTGTAAAAATACAAATATCACAGATAGATATAATTAAAATTTAGAATAAAACTCAGTGTCACGTAAAAATTGTAAAATAATTTCTGGATGGAATCGAAATGATTCCATCACATTTGTTTGTCCAAATAGATCTTTTCGAGTGTCTTTGAGATGAGGACACTCCACCAAAATGTGGCGTACCGTCAGAGTACACTGACAGCGCTCACACTGAGGTGAAAGATTTTTCTGCATAATAAATGAATGGGTAAATGTCTAAGGATACCCCAGAATAAAACGTATATACCGGCTATTGGATGTCAAACACAGGTAAGTATATGAAGAGTATGACTAAACCGTTAAAGATACTAAATTATATTTTATTAATCCAAAATAAAACACACGCAATTGAATAAATGAATGATTGTTTAACAACTCTATAAACAACAATAACATCGGCTATTGGATGTCAAGCAAACGTAAACACATGAATGAATTCAATTTCGGCAGAATGAAAACTCACCTGTATTATTAATAAATCCAATTGTGACATTTTCTATTTTCCACCCTAGTACTGTAATCCTGTAACACTCTCCGGTACTGAAGGAAGATTTCTTAGTATACGTTATCACACTCACTCACAAACACACGCCACCAGATGCATAACCACGTGGCCTCGTGTTACATTAACAGACAGGTTTCGCCAAGCCTCTCTATAGTAACGAATGCGGCGAACGTCTTTTGACACAAAGACTGTTAAACTATCGCTTGTAGGCTACAGCAGTCCGGTTCATCTGCCGATACATCTATATCAGGGTCAGATCTAGTTATTTTATTACACGAAATGAGGGTGAGCGACACCAGGGACGTTCTTGGATTATTTACTGAGAGCATTATTACTAAGCATTATCAAATTCTAGTAGATTTTTCAAACAAAATAGGTGTGTGTGGGGGCACTCCACGCCCTACTCCACAGAAGCACCATATGTACATATATACGATATACATTGGTTCTTGTTGATACTGTAATTGAAGTCACTACCTAATGCCGAAGTCAATCAGAATTGTAGGCGTACTATTACTATGTTGAAGCCGATAACTGTTCGTTAAAACTGGCTTTTAACGTCAAAACCAATCGTTGCCACAACTAAATTCATTTATTGGGTAATTTGCGCGCGCGCGTACACACGCTGACACGCAGAGAGAGAGAGAGAGAGAGAGAGAGAGAGAGAGAGAGAGAGAGAGAGAGAGAGAGCACACACATACAAATGCAATCACACAAGTTTACACGCACGGAAATACTGGACCATTACTAAAACGTTTCATATTTATAATTGTGATCAAAACAACAATAATAATGTCGTTGAACTCGCGGGAATTGGAAGCACTAAAGGTATTTAGTTTAACGCTGCTATTAACATTATAACCCACGCGCGATCACACTTATACAGTAGTAGTCCAAAATACGTACGAGTTTTCCCACATTAATTTCATATTCTTTAGTTATACCCAACAGGCTATTTTTGAAACTACAGTCCTGGGCCCCGTTCCACGAAGTGAGCTTAGCCCTAAGATCAATTTAAGTGCATAGGGTAGCTATTTGCTTAAGGTAATCTTAGGGCTAAGATCTCTTCGTGGAACGTGGCCCTGGGCCCCGTTTCAAGATCACCTCAAGTGCATACGGTTGTTAAGGTGATCTTTGCGTTAAGATCGCTTCGATGAACGAGACACTGTTCAATTATTTAAAGGAACATTCCTGAGTTTGCTGCAACTTTTAACGTGTTATCAACTAACGAAGCCGTTTTAACGATTGTAATTAAATATCAAATATATTTTTCTACATAAAATATTAGTGGCTGTGTATTAAACGTGTTTCTGATCGTTCTAATATTTTTACTAGGTTAAATTTCATTTTATTTCCTAAAATATTATTTTTTTCGTACGTACGAAATTATTTGAAAACAGAATCCAGTTTGGGCGCCTTACAAATATTAAGACGACCAGAAACACATTGAATGTACAGACACTGATATTCTAAACAAGAAAATATATTTAATATGTAAGTTTAATCGTAGAAATATTTTATTAGTCGGAAACATCTTACAATGCAGCAAACTCAGGAATGTCCCTTTAAAGCCTAAACAAATACTGGACACTGGTTAGGAATGGGTGGGATACCACTAAAATGCAATTAAATGGAAACATCAATAGATTACACAATGATCAAATGGGGCCGCAACTACAAGTACAGTACCATTTTCCTTTCAGCATCGCTGACTTAAAGAATGACAAAATCTCCCGAAAAGCTTTCTCAGTTTGGCGATGGGTTCAACAAAATCACATCTTTGCCACAAAAACAACATTAACTTAATCCAAAGAGGTTTATCAGAAGATCTGAGGATGACTGATTTTTTTTGGGGGGGAAGTCTTTTACCTCACAAACATGCATTACTTTACCGATAATCCCAAACGACATGCGTTCTCGTATATTAGAGTCAATCAATTTTCCTTGGATGATGGTCATCACGACGAGTATCAGAAATAGAATGGAAATTACAAATCAATCAGACGAGGTTTGTACAACGCGGGGTTGTTTCATGGACGAAGACTCACGATTCTTCCGCCGACAGGGCTTATACATTTTCGAGAAGCTGAGCGCCCGTGTCGCTCGTACACTGGATTTAACGCCCAATGTTAAAGTGACAGACCCTAGTTTTAAAACATTATGACGTATTTTTTACTATTAAAGCCGTTTTTATTATGTAATTTAAATTAGACATACTTATATTTTATTATTTAAAATGTTAATGTCATACACCAGAAGTGGCTCTGGTCACACAGGATTTTACAATACCCCAAAATACATTCTTTTCATAATTCTCAAAACTCACGTTCGTCTGAGAAATAATTGTTATTGAGAGAAGTTCTAGTTATTTTAGAAGGTATTTCCCTGTTTAAACATCACAGACTTTAGCTTCTTTCTGCTATAGCCTTATCCAAACGTGTTTTGCAGGTTTGTAGATCAACTAAACTTAGGGTCCATTTTCACGGGCTGAAACTAGGGTCTGCACCTTTAAATGAATGTGGTAGGATAGGATATGATGAAACATGTCAAATCGGGGCCTGATGCGTGGTCTGTCCAGGATCGATTCCCGTCGGTGGGCCCATTAGGCTATTTCCAGTGTACCATGACTGGGATATTAAAAGCCATGATATGTGTCATCTTGTCTGTGGCATGGTGCATATAAAAGATTCCTTGCTACTAATACAAAAATGTAGCGGCTTCCCCTCTGACTATATATCGAAATTACCAAATGTTTGACGTTAAAGATACAACCCACCCTCTTACCGTAAAACAACAAGACGGACATGTGGACAGTTTTGACGCTCATAACGGCCAGAGACAACTATATCAAAACTACGCATTTTGTGCCTAACAAACGGTAGTAAAACATTCCCGCTCTGACAACAAATATTTGAAACATTAATCTATAATACATACAAACTACAGGAAGAAACACTACATCGCCCATTTAACCTACGTGCTGACGGGTTTCTTCCTGTAGTGTATATATTTGTGATTAAATGTCAAATATTTGTTATCAGCAAAAATGTATCAAGGTAAAAGGCTACTGGAGTTATTATTTTTATAACTGCTAAATATTCGACAATTGTTTGCCGATTCTGGTCCCCCCCCCCCCCCCACACACGTGGTAGGTACAGCTCTGAACGTTTTATAACTGGACCTAGAAGCGGTCTTACCCCCCCCTCCCCCCCCCCCCCCCCACCCCTTCCATTGTTTCGGGTAGATGCGGCTCTGAAAGCTTTATAACAACGAACCTAGATTAATTTTGTTATGGTTCATGAAGAGTTCATTCACACATGAATTGAATCTTCCTCACACCTGTGTTTAGCGATATATACAGCGAGACATAACAACTATTTCTATACCGTGGTCGTTAAGTCGCCTTTGGACATTAATCCCAAATGCCTGATGGGACGCAGCATTGCCTTTTACTGGACACAGCAACGGACAAATAATATAAACTATTGTGTTTCTACTTGATACTGACTTTTATTGTAACCTTTAATTTTATCTTTGTATTTTTGCACAGTCCTTTACACTGTTTTATTTAAATCTTGAATTTTTATATTCATGTGATTCAACATTTAATGTTTTGCTTTTACCACAGTGTGACACCCAATAGCCGATGTATTTTTCGTGCTGGGGTATCGTTAAACATTCATTCATTCATTTTCTCCATGCGTCTTAAAGCTGAAATCATGCTTTCATATCCTATATTGTTTACTAATGCAAAACATAGCCACAAACTACGATGAACCTTTTTATCCTACAGTCGCTTTATGTATTAGCACTATATGATGACTAGATACATTTCCATATTTTCGGTCACTCACCAAAAATATAGCTTTTGTTTGGACGAAACTACTTTTACAAGTTATGATCAGCATAGGAATATTGTATTGTTCGATGTTACTTATTGTTTTGTTTCCAGTTGATGGTTTTGATTTTTAGAAACCCCTTCGAAGACCATTTGGTGTTGGTATATAGCTATCAGTGGCATATGCGGGGGGGGGGGGGGGGGGGGGGGGGGACCATCCCCTCAATGAAACTATTAAAAGGACATTCCTGAGTTTGCTGTGATTTTTTAAGATGTTATCGACTAATAAAATGTTTCTAAATATATTTTCTTGTTTAGAATATTAGTGGCTGTATATTAAACGTGTTTCTGATCGTTCTAATATTTGTACTAGGTTAATTTTCCTTTTATTTCCTAAATTTTTTTTTTTTCGTACGTACATTATTTGAAGACAAAATCCAGTTTGGGCTTCTTACAAATATTGAGACGACCAGAAACATTGATTATACAGACACTGATATTCTAAACAAGAAAATATATTTAATATGTAAGTTTAATCGTAGAAATATTTTATTAGTCGGAAACATCTTACAATGCAGCAAACGCAGGAATGTCCCTTTAAATTTTATAAAATCTCTCTCTCTCTCTCTATATATATATACACACATACATACATACATACATACACGTAGGCCCTACTATGCCCTCTTGCCTCTCACTAACCCACTGTCCTGGACACAACTCAGATAGGCCAGGACAGCACGCTTGAACCTTAAAGGGACACACCCTAGTTACGTTTATTTGTTAACCATTACGGCGTTGTTTTTCGCTATTAAACCCCATTTTTCACAAATAAAATTGCACTTTACTTACATTTTATTATTTAGAATACACATTTCCATTCACCTGAAGTGCTTTTTGGTAATCCTGATGTTTGTAAAATCACGAAATGCATTTTTTCACAAAACGTGTTGTCGAGAAAAAACCGTTAAGCAAGCGAGGTCCAATCTATTTTTAATGTCACAGACGTTGGTATATCACGTGACCGTTATCATTTTGGTTCGGTTTGTTGTTGTTCATTTGTGAGATTTTTCTTCACAGTTCGTGAACATTTTCAGTAACAATAAAGTTCAGACAAGTAAGTGTCTCAATACAAAACGTTACAAACCCTTAAAACCAATAATTTTGCTAAGTCTTACGATATCTAGAGAGGGGATACAACCAGGAGAGGTGAAACGAACGCACCCCAAGTCTGTGAAATTTGTCGTGACGTAGGCATTGTTGTGCTTCTACCGGTGACATCAGAATACCAACTTTCAAAATTATTTCAAGCAATTGGGACATGGGGATTCCCATGGTATTTATCGATATAAAACCTGCTTTTTCACTCCATTTGATAAAAAGTGATCTAAGTGTGTTACAGGTTTGTAGATTAACCAAATTATAATTTATTTTCGCAGGATGGAACTAGGGTGTGCGGCTTTAAAAGGACATTCCTGCATTGTAAGATTTTCCGACTTATAAAATATTTCCACGATTAAATTTACATATTAAATATATTTTCTTGCTTAGAATATCAGTGTCTGTATATTCAATGTGTTTCTGTTCGTCTTAATATTTGTAAGAAACCCAAAATGGATTTTGTCTTCAAATAATTTCGTACGTACGAAAAACAATATTTTTGGAAATAAAATGAAATTTAACCTAGCACAAATGTTAGAACGATCAGAAACACGTTTAATATACAGCTACTAATATTTTATGCAGAAACATATATTTGATATGTAATTACAATCGTTAAAAAGTCTATGTTAGTCGATAACATCTTAAAAATTGCAGAAAACTCAGGAATGTCCCTTTAACTGGATATAAGCACGAAAATAAGTTCAAATGAAAATGACACGGTCACACCAATATAATGCAATTAAAACTGCGGTGCAGGAAAGACGAAGTTAATATGATTTCGGACAAGGAAGACAGCTTCGCCAGTTGTATTCGAAATTTCAATTATTTGTCTCGCTTTTACCAAGCAAGAATACCAGATATAGGTATTCATTTTCCGGCGGCGGCATCAACTTTTGCGTTTATATCAGTTTCTCACAAACTACGTTAGTTCAATGCAAACTGATTTATGAATGAACGAATGAATGTACGAATGAATGTTTAACAACAACCCAGCACAACAATAAACATCGGCTATTGGGTGACAGAAATGTTAAGTATATGGAAATATTATTTACATTAAGAATAAAACAAACTGATTTATAGTTGCATCGGACTATAGTGCAACGAAATCGTTTATGGTATGCAAGGTATTTAATTTTGCTGAATTCTTGCTATATGAATGCTTTGAAAATAATCCGTAGATATGAAGATGTTTTCTGACAGAGGAGGCACTACTTCCCCAGTTGCTGCTATCCCTGTTCGCTATCAATGGCACTAAAGTCAGTCTGACGGATAATTTGGAAATACGAACCGGTGGAATACTAAACATCTTCCAGGCTAATGAATGAATGAATGAATGAATGTTTAACGACACCCCAGCACGAAAAATACATCGGCTATTGGGTGTCAAACTATGGTAATGAAAACATATACGGTGATGATCAACATCAATAGAAAAATTCAAGATATAAATAAAAACAGTGTAAAGAACTGTGCAAAAATACAAATACAAATATCACAGACAGATACTGACTTTTATTCTAAACTTCAATTTGTGCTGTATTGGCCATTCTCAAAGAGAATGTTACACCCCTGCACCACGGTGAGGTTACAGCACACGCAGGGGCTCTTCCAGGCTAAATCACTTTGCTTAAACGAGTAGATCTTTAAAGGTCAAATCTAATTACGGACGTACACTTAAAACGGTTTAGTGTTTAATATAACTGCTATTATAACTTACACGTTTTGACACCTGAATGGCAGGGACATGTCAGAAGCTGTAAATCCGCATGTTTTACAAACACGGGATTGTGTTCTAAAATGCTCGTTATTACAACTGTCTTGCTGTTTTCACCATTAGCACAATAGATACCACTCTAACGTGCCGAGTTTTCTTTCTTTCTAACCTCCCCCCTCCTCCTCCGGAAGAATATAGGAAACATAAAGACGTGTTTCATGCCACGGTAATCAAATACGTCCTGAGTAGTTTACAAGGTTCTGTCGTAAATTGTATGTATTTGATATTTGTTTTGAAAGAAGTGATTTGCTCTATGTCGGTCAATGGCAGATCTCGTAGACAGAATAGAACGCAACACGTTTCAATGAGTTTGTTAAACCACTATCCCGTACAGCCTTCTATCCAACTGTACTCTTTGTCAACAGAAGCTCACAAAAAAAGTATTACAGAGTTGAAATTTTACCGATAACTAATACACAATGAATAAACATTATACAATTTATGTTTAAAAATGAACTTTATTTCATATTCTTTTAGTGGACCAAAAACATTGACATATTTATTTCAGTTAATCTAAAGCTGGAAATCGGTAAACTACATTCCCTGGAATATTTTTATTATTTAAGCATATAGAACAGAAAATCCAATTACGTTTGGTGCATATATAACGCCGCACTCCGCATTGGTTTCACTACGCTGGCTTATCCAGGTCAAAAACAAACCATGATTTTTAAAGTGGAACCGGCCTCGGTGGCGTCGTGGCAGGCCATCGGTCTAAAGGCTGGTAGGTACTGGGTTCGGATCCCAGTCGAGGCATGGGTTTTTTAATCCAGATACCAACTCCAAACCCTGAGTGAGTGCTCCGCAAGGCTCAATGGGTAGGTGTAAACCACTTGCACCGACCAGTGATCCATAACTGGTTCAACAAAGGCCATGGTTTGTGTTATCCTGCCTGTGGGAAGCGCAAATAAAAGATCCCTTGCTGCCTGTCGTAAAAGAGTAGCCTATGTGGCGACAGCGGGTTTCCTCTCAAAATCTGTGTGGTCCTTAACCATATGTCTGACGCCATATAACCGTAAATAAAATGTGTTGAGTGCGTCGTTAAATAAAACATTTCTTTCTTTCTTTTTTAAAGTGGAATACTTTTGACGGGCTCGTACCTATCTCGGTTTTCATTGGCTTATACAAGAGATCACGTGAGATTTCGCAATTTTTGAACAAATGTAGCTGTCTTGATTGGGGGGTCGTCTCATATCTCCAAAACATATTTATATCCATAGAGGTATGGTACAACGCCTTTTCAGGGGTCAGTGAGTGGAGGATTTGCCTTGAAGTTTTGACAGTGGCCAGCTGTTGGCATACGCGTTACATGCAAGAGGGTGTTAGTAATTACGTAACGCTCTAGGAGTAGAGGAAGAGGGTACTGTGTTCGATTTACGTAACATTTTTCAAGACTATGTTATTTTTATTCATTATTTAGACCTAAAAAGGTGTTTTTTGGAAATGCGCGGTCAGTCTAGGATCGATCCCCATCGGCGGGTATACAAAAAGACCATGGTATGTGATACCCTGTCTGTGGGATGGTACATATAAACAATTCCAAGGCGCGTGTGCAGGGATTTCAGCGGGGTTGGGGTTATAGACTGTGTTGAGCGAAGTTTATATGGGGCGTTGCTCCCCTAAAAAATAATTTCAATTTTGTTTAAGCTTGGGCAAAGTAAGGGTTTCGACCTCCAATACCCTGCCCCTGCACATGCATCCGATTACTCTCTAAGATTATATGTCAAAATTACCAAATGTTAGACATCCAACAGCAGATGGAAGGAAGGATAGGATATGTTTTATTTAACAACGCACTCAACACATTTTATTTACGGTTGTATGGGGTCGGATGATCATTAAATCAATATGCTTTATCTTTGATGTCATTAAACAACCACCCCCCCCCCCCCCACACACACACACACACTTTACCCTTTCCAAACGAAATAATATTTATTTGAATTTGTCGATTTTAACACGTAAAATTAAGAAGTGAAAACGTCATTGTCTACTTTAGTATATTTTATTAAAAATATATATACATGATTAATGTGTTACTAGTATACAAACTAAACTTTGAAAGTTCTACTAACACTTTATAAAATATCAATTCTGAAATAGGAAGGTACGACTGTCGATAATACGTTGTCAAGATCAAACCGGTTTTAACTAAAGACTCGTACAGCGCAAGATTTCTCTTTTAATGTTTTGAGACGAACCCTACACTGGGCGTTTGAGGTGCGCCAAACTCCTCAATACGCAACAACAGGGTCCCACGTGACACTATGAAAAACAAGGAAGTAAACGACTTTGCGTCTATAACATTTTGTCAAAAGTTCTATAAATAATGCCTTCTTCGTGTTTTTGTGTTCCTCAATACCACGGAAGAGGGAAACTTTCCAAGTGACAAGATATTGTAAAACAAAAGACGGATTGTTGCTATGAGATAAGACAAATGACACTTGAAAGTCGACCGTCAGTAGGGACCGTAGACACTTTCAGAATTTTGTAACAATCACATATATTTATAGCTGTAGTGATGGAACACATCCCAGATAATGATGATGTAAAAAAAAAATGTTCAAAAATATTACTTTGACCCCCAAAATTAACCCCTTATTTTGGGTTAGAATACATCAGTAACCATTAAAAGCATCATTAAATCTATATATAGAGTATCTATTTATGGCTTGCAGTTCATCAATAACAAGTTTCTCAGTGTCACTGAGTATTTGTGGAAAAATGTGATCAAAAAGGTCAAACACCTCTGTTGCATTGATTTGGCCATTATCATAATTTTCATACACATCTAAATATTCAAACAACGCTTGAAGGTTCCCCATCAACATATGCATACAATTATTAATTTTCTAAAGTGTTAACAGTACCTGTAGAATAAATAGCAGGGAAAGTGTTTCAAGCGAAAATGTCCTCCATCTTGGATTCCAAGAAAATCTCAGTACACCTAGCAATGTTTTTATGGGGTCTATAAGTTATATAAAAGTTTACAACAGTAAACTAGTGTCATATATGGCTTCAGTGATGTATTAAGTTGTTGAGCTTTGATAATTTGTTTCTTAAATCATGGAAACTTACAAAATAAAATATTTTCCTGCAGAAAATGGCGTGATATTCTTCAACTTTCGGTTTTGGCCTGGAATACGATGTGAAAACAAATCTGAAACCGGTTTTTGGAATCGAGCACAAACAATTTAATCATTTCCCTACCTTCTATAATTGAAGAGTTCTTCGTTTAATTCCGGGAACACATCGTAAAAGAACCTAAAAGACAAGCCTATTTTTAGACCAAAAAACTAATAGACCGACTAGCGGCAAGTTGGGGCGCCACTAGTCTTCCGGTACGGTCCCTACCGTCAGTGTTGTTTGTTTTTACAGACTGCATATAGGCCTATTCTTTGACAGAAGATTGTAAAACATGTAAGTGCTACTGAATTTTTATTTTACTATTTTCTCCTGTAGATTCTGTTAGAATATAGTTTAGGTAATGCTAAAATATAAAATATTAATAACACGATGATATGAATTTTTTCTTTTTGCTTAAAGGCACACTATCTTTATCACTGATATTATCAGTTTGCGTGTGCTATTTTTTTTCACCACTTTTATATTATTTAGGTCTAGCTTACTTGTCAATTATAAGTACACATTTAATTAATCAATCCTACAATTAATCTTTGCAAATTGTAATGTGCAGCCAATCAAATTGTAATACGAATCCTCTCAATATTGTATATAGAGCCAGGACAGACCAGTGGTAAGGCAATCACCTAATGTGCGGTAGGTATAATATTGATTTCCGCAATGGGTCCATTGGGCTATTTTTCATTCTATCCAATGCTCCACAACTGGTGTAACAAAGGCTTGGTATGTACCATCCTGTATGTGGGATATTGCATATCTAAAAGATTGCTTCCTGCCCATCAGAAAGAATAGCCCATTGTGTGGTGGAAGCAGGTTTCCTCTCTCATTATCTGTGTTGTCCTTAACCATATAACCTTACATACATGTGTACCATGCATATAATAATAACATTTAAAAAATAATAGTGGGGGTGTTATTGTGTGGGTTTTTTTCAAATCACTGGTAGGATATACATGTATATTTGTTTACACAGAAGCCCCCCCCCGGGCATCTTTATACTGATTCCAGTAATAGTAATATACTATATAAATAGACAAAACTACATATATGTGGTTTTCTGATTTCTGTATTCCACGAGTGTATTTCCTGCAGGAAACCCGATGCCGCAGGCAGAGGGGTTTCCGGCAGGAACTACACGAGTGGAATACAGAAATCAGAAAACCACATATATGTAGTTTTGTATTTATTACATACCCTAAATTGGAATTTTTTTTCCAAATAATAATTTAGAAATTGTAACACTGCTAGCTAATGACGGGGATTTCTAAATTTACACAAATAGGTCAGCTGTCTTACTACGCGGACCGAAGAACCCACCAATTATTACACATAGGAATATAGTTCTATTTAAATAATAAACAGAAATAAGAATAAACGAGTGAAAAGTTACCTATAATTTTAATGATATTGTTTGGAATGCCTTTTAAAGACAATGTAATAACTAAAATTCACGAACAATATAATATTTAATTTGCTCGTAATACGTCAGAAAACCTTCAGCCAGTTTTATCAACGAAGAAAAATGTCAAGAATTGTTCCCTCAACGTCCGAGTCGTCATCGGTGTGTTTTCTTTTATTGATGTTCATGGAATTATTCGTTGCTGAAAAGTTTAAGTTTATATTAAATGTGCCTCCATAAATCATCGCTCCACTGAATAATCCGGTTGACAGTTTATTCAAGTTTTCTACGTGAGGAGACGGCATTGTTGCTGAAGTCGACGACAGTCACTTTTCGCACCCTTGCTTTGGCTTCGTACACAATAAATATAGCATATCTTACCGTAATTTCACTAGAAATCCATATTTCGTAAAAGGTGCAATTTTTTAATCACAAGATTTTGTTCAAAGACATCCAGGTGCATTAATAATGTTAAAAAAAAAAAAAAAAAAAATCAATAGCAATTTTACATTGGAATTTTTCCAAAAAGGAAACGTCATGTACCCAGTTTATGGTTATTGTAAGGAGATACAAAGTGACGTCATTGGAATACTGACGTCATTTAAATTCAAAATTAGCTGTATTATTACAATGCTGCGCCACATTAAAATAAAAACTAGTCTACTAACCTTGACCCCTGTCAAATTCCTATAACAAGCAGACAACGCTGTTTACAGGTCGGTATTTTTTTTTTTTTTTTTTTTTTTTCATAATTCTGGACAAAATATTAATTTGAAGTTTTGAAAGATGAAAGAAATAAAACGTACCTTTTGTCAAATATATCATATCACAAAATTACGGTTGGAGATGTTTTATTTACTGAAAAAGAATAAGAATTGTGTACGATGTAACGAAGCCAAAACAAGGGTCCAAAAAGTGACTGTCGTCGACCTTAACTAACTATCGTGGATTAAAAGCTCGTTGGTTAGTAGTGTTCCCGTCTCAAGTTTTGGTATCGCACTCATTAAATTGTAAATATTTGTCACCGTTTTCGTCTGTTTTCAATTCAAATTTTCAACAAAATAACATTTAAAAAAACCCAAGCACAAACTTTGTTTACATATCGCGAAGGGCATTCCCGGTAACCATGTGCTATAAATAGTAGCGTTGAATTCGGTATAGTTCCGGCAGTTGAGTTGAATACGGAAAGTTGTATTCAATTCTTGTATTCAGAGCTGTATTTATATAGTAAGATTTAATGGGTATGTAATAAATTATGTTATATTTTTATAACATCTTTTATGTTGTTTTGCCCTTGTTACCAGTTTGCCCGAGTCATTTCACATTTTTTAAAGATTTATAAATAAGGAAAGAAAACGAACAATAACCCAATAACACCCCGTCTACCCAAATATTATTTTGTGTATATTTGATAGATGTTTGGCTGTGTAAACGCTGCAAGTTTCTTTTCTCACTAGTCCAAGTGCCAAAAATACCATACATGTATGTCAAATACTAAGTACTAAAGTAACTATACTATTGGATCTGCGGAGGTTCTTTAAACAGACATTCCTGTTGTTTCCTATTTGTTGATTTAAAAATAAGTGCAAAACATATTAAGCTTAGCTACATGAATACATTTTTATTATAACTGAATTCTTTTGCGGAATTTCCCTAAGATTTGATCGGTGTCGTCATGAAGGAAATCCTTTCGATTGCCAGTGCCATTCTCCATTGCTTCTTTTGTGTTTATTATGGTCAAACGGCGTATTATTGGCAGCTGTAGCAATACAAAAACCGATAAATTTAGTCATTTCCTAGTAATGTTGCTGAGAGAAAGCTGTGTGTGAATTTGATTGAAACAAGGTGGAAAGACTGGACAGGAAGTAAATGTCCGAGACCGTTGTGACAGCAGTGGACACTTTATAGTCCGTCCCACAGGGAACGCCTTTTTCATACTATGGAATTTACTACAAGTTATTTATTTCTGAGCCAATTAATTTTTAAATTGCATACAGAAATAGTTTTTTTATTTTTTATTATTATTATTATTATTTGCCAACACTTTTCCTTTTCTTGTCACGTCATGCAAAAGTGAAATATATATCAATTATTTATTTATTATTATTTTTTAAATAAAATGTACAGCCAAACAATATTTAGCATTACGCACGTCATATGCTATGACATTTAAAAAAGATGCCGTACCAACAATATTTCTGCGCCACAAACCAAGTGACAACACGCCGACGCCATGCACACCGAAACGACCCAAACTGCGTTACGCTTTCAACTCCGGTCAGTTGGTTTCCCCATGCACGGTTCTTGCAATCAACATCCGACTTGTTGTCGTCTGCATCTCGTTCATTTGTGAGGTTTTTCTTTACATTTCTAGAACATTTTCATTAACAATAAAGTTCAGACAAGTAAGTATCAATAACCTAGTCCGTCCTATCATACAAAAATGTTTTTTGTAAATAATTTCAGTTTGGTTTGACGTAAGAAGAAAACTAAGTGTTTTAGAAATAACAGAAAAAAAATAATATTGTTTGCAACTTAGAATGAATGAATGAATGAATGAATGAACGTTTAACGACACCCCAGCACAAAAATACACATCGGCTATTCGGTAACACAAATGGTAAGTATACTACTCAAAAGAATTTAAGGGTCAGACGATATTTTCGACATTATTTTCTGAATGTCAATTATATTAGCTAGACCATAATGTCACGCATGGTATTGTACCATTTTGACGAAAGTGGGTCTAAGCAACCCATAAATGAATTAAAATCCACTGTCATTGACACTGTCGAGTAGTTCTAATGGCGAAAACATGCTTACATTTGCACGTAAATTAGGGCGAAAGCGAAAGGTCTGCTAAGTGCCCATAACTTGCTTTTTCACAAAGCGCTTCATTTGCACGCTTTGCACGTGTATTCCATGTTCCCAATGCTGAATTTCCGTATAATTGGAGCTTGCGTTCGTGTACGGTGCACACTCCAAATTCGACAATGGTGCGACTTCAACTGACTATCGAAGATCGAGGAAGGGCTATTGCTTGGCTTCAGGGTGGCAATACGCAAAGAAATGTTGCTCTGAGACTTGGTGTCAGTCAGAGTGTCGTTGGCCGACTGTGGCAACGGTACCAAGCAACGAATTCTGTTCGAAATCGTCCACGTTCGGGAAGACCCCGAAGCACTACAAATAGAGAGGACCGCTACATCACCAATGTGGCTCTACGTCAACGCACAACCACTGCACGCCGATTACGTGACAATCTGCGGACTGGAACTCGAGTGTCTGATCAAACCATACGCAATCGTCTGAGAGCCAATAATCTACGCTGCCGTCGCCAGGCTGTTCGACCACCACTCCTACCACGTCACAGAACGGCCAGACGTCACTGGTGCACGCTTCATCTGCGGTGGCAACGTGTTCAGTGGGGTGGAGTGATGTTCACTGATGAGTCCAGGTTTAGTCTCCAGTTCAACGACGGTCGGGTTCGTGTCTACAGACGTCCTGGGGAGCGCTTCGCTGACGTTAACGTTAGACAACGTCACCGGTTCGGTAGTGGCAGCGTCATGGTGTGGGGCGGCATCTCTATCCACCACAGGACCCCCCTCTATGTGGTGGATGGCAATCTGAATGAGATTATCCGGCCGTTGGTTCTCCCAGGCCTTCAGCAGATTGGCGGCGGGGCAGTTCTGCGGGGCAGTTCTGCAGGATGACAATGCCAGACCCCACCGCGCCAGGATGGTAACGGACTTTCTCAGACAACAAGGTATCGCCAGGATGGATTGGCCAGCATATTCGCCTGACTTGGCCCCAATAGAGTACGCCTGGGACGAATTAGGCAGGAGAGTTCAGGATAACCATGCCCCTCCGGCCAACGTTCATGATCTGGGTCAACTTCTTATGGCAGAGTGGCAGGCCATTCCCCAAGAGTTCTTCAGACGTCTGATCAACAGCATGAGGCAACGGTGTGTCGAGTGTATTCGCGCCAGGTGTGGATTCACACACTATTAAACGAATGTTCTAATGTGTAAAATCCATGTTTGACAACCTTCAACTTTGACAGCATGTCATGTGACTTTCTTGTATACAGTGACGTTTATTTGTGGTTTTTTGTAAATATGGAACAATAAATAAAATTGTTGGTGTAGTTTACATCATCAATCTAATACACTCTGAAACTTATTTGGTTATAATTTTTGACCCTTAAATTCTTTTGAGTAGTATATATGAAAATATTATTTATATATATTTATGTAAAACCACAGTGTAAGGAGCTGTGGGGGAAAGTATAATACAATACATAAAATCGGGGAAATTAAACCCTAAAACTTTGTATAGAAGTCAAAATGTTTCAAAAACTTTACACTTAACTCTGGATGGAATTTAAAGGGACATTCCTGAGTTTGTTGCAGTTTTTAAGATGTTATCGACTAAGAGAGACTTTTTAACGATTGTAATTACATATTAAATATATTTTTCTGCATAATATATTAGTGGCTGTATATTAAACGTATTTCTGATTGTTCTAATATTTGTACTAGGTTAAATTTCATTGTATTTCCTAAATGTACGTACGAAATTATTTGAAGACAAAATCCAGTTTGGGCTTTTTACAAATATTAAGACGACCAGAAACACATTGAATGACCAGAAACACATTGAATATACAGACACTGATATTCTAAACAAGAAAATATATTTAATAAGCAAGTTTAATCGTAGAAATATTTTATTAGTCGGAAACATCTTATAATGCAGCAAACTCAGGAATGTCCCTTTAAAGGTTTCCAAAACATTTCTGTTGCCAAATATATCATTTCTCGCCGGCTTGACATGATCACACTCCACCAAAATGTGGCGCACAGTCAGCGTACACTGGCAATGTTCACACTGAGGAACAGGGTCCTTCTTTAAAATAAATGAATGTGTCAAATATGTATGGCCAATGCGGGCACGGCACAAGACTACTTCATCCTTCCTGCACCGCCTGTAGGATGACTGCCACTCTTCCAGAACTGGCTTGACTGAATGGAGCTTGGTCGCAACCGCACCGTCCCAATCGTCTTGCCAAGTCGAAAAAATATATTGGTTAATATGAAATTTAAAATCACTGTAAGGGACACCAACATGGACACGGGGCAAGCTCAAAGCAGACTTGGCAGCAACATCTGCCTTTTCGTTACCCTTAATGCCAACATGGCCGAGTACTCAACAAAATATAGCCAGAGTACTCTGACTGTAAGAGAGCTAGACGGACATTTGGACATAAACACGCTCTCATTACAGTCACAGACCAACCTATGTCGTTTTTTGGCAATTCCTGACTACCAAACGGTAGGCAACGAGTCCCGCTCTAATACCACAACAATCCTATGTTTGACGTCAAATACCTTTACATCAATCATTTTCGAGTTAAGTGATACAAAAAAATCCACATATTAATCACTAATACACTTACTACAGAAAGAAACCCGACAGCAGCCACATTCAGCTACGCTTCGTGACACTCCGTCGCAACAATTGCAAAGCTCGGCGATCTATTTCGAGACGTAGACCACGTGATCGCGCACTGGGCGATTCCGCCTTGTGCAGCAGTTACAGGGGCCGTCTCATATCAAGCGGTTATTATTTTCATAAACAAATCGTCAGTCAAAAAAGAACTTGTAAATCAGCGACAAATATCATTGTCGTACTGTTAACTGCCAATGCGTATCGATGGGTAATCTCATTAATTGTGGCTACATTCTACGCTGAAAAAAGTTGTAAACCTTTTTTTAAAACTCCCACACACCCTCTCGTTCTGAGTACAGTTTGTGGCCCTGATCAGAAATCGTGGTAGCGTACTTGAACATCAAACTGATATAAGCAGGTTAATTCCCGACATCGGACCTGGCAGTCATTTGTGGCCATACATGCATACGGCGAAACTAATCGCCATCGGTCCCCAGGCGTCAGCTTGTCTACTATGACGGAACTCCTGTCTACAACTGATCATGGAATATTGTGTTACAGAATCGGTCTTTGTTCAGTTGTTGAAAACAATTGGGCTGTGTTCTACGTAGGTTAATTCACTGTCAATAATTATTAACTACCATACATATATGTGATTTATATTTGCTTGGATAAAACGATCGTTCATATGAAATTAGTTATTAAGCAAACAGAATACTTACAACCAACCCAAAACAAAATTTGAACTATTTTTATTACTTAATTTACTAGTATCCTACCGCCTTTTTCTTCTTTATTTTTCTTTTTGCTTTTTAATGAGATATTACACCACAGTTTCACATTTGAGTCATTTCCGCATATTTCTTAGGGAGTGGGTTTCAGCTCAGTCGTTTGAGTGTTCGCGTCGCAGGATCGAACAACCTCGATGGATCCATTCAAACGATTGATTTCTTTGTCGTTCCAACTAATGCACCAGAACTGGTCAGTGGCCTGTGGGAAAGTACATATAAAAGATCCATTGCTAATGTAGTGGGTTTCTTCTCCAATACTCATATCAGAGTTACCAAATGTTTGACATCCAATAGCTAGTGATTAATTAATCAATGTGCTCTAGTGGTGTCGTTGAACAAAACAAATTTCAATATTTTTTAGTTTGATCTGAATAGCAAAACAACTATAAGATATGTTTTAAAGATCGAATGAGCTATGCACCGATTCAATTTTGATTTTGCAGTAACACGCATTGCCATCCTTCCCCTTAACGCCTCGGAATACATCTTATGATACCCATCCCCTCAAGAGCGTTACGTAATTGTTGAGAAAAAAAAAAACCCCACACACACTCTCTACTACTGTACTAATGACTAATTCATAAAACATAAAATAATCAAATTAAATTACTACTTACTTTATCTTTCATAAGAGGAGGCAGTACGTAGCACATACTTTTGCCGTATCCTGTCGATAACACCCAAATGTATCCTTCAAATTCAAAATGGAATCAATAATGTGTAATTGTTTTGGTTTAATGACGTAATGAAATCCAAATTCATCCAAAACGGCATTAGCCAACTCTTCCATGTTGTAACTTCGCTTGATATGAGACGGCCCCTGTAACTGCTGCACAAGGCGGAATCGCCCAGTGCGCGATCACGTGGTCTACGTCTCGAAATAGATCGCCGAGCTTTGCAATTGTTGCGATGGAGTGTCACGAAGCGTAGCTGAATGTGGCTGCTGTCGGGTTTCTTTCTGTAGTAAGTGTATTAGTGATTAATATGTGGATTTTTTTGTATCACTTAACTCGAAAATGATTGATGTAAAGGTATTTGACGTCAAACATAGGATTGTTGTGGTATTAGAGCGGGACTCGTTGCCTACCGGTTGGTAGTCAGGAATTGCCAAAAAAAGACATAGGTTGGTCTCTGACTGTAACGAGAGCGTGTTTATGTCCAAATGTCCGTCTAGCTCTCTTACAATCAGAGTACTCGGGCTAAACAAAATATAACACCTTTATTGGCAATTGATAAAACCATTCCAACCAACGGGTGCTCCAATTGCATGTACTGTTGAGCTTGGAGACACGAAAGTGAGTCAGTAAAAATAATAAATTTGGATGCATTAGAATCCTTTATTTCTTCTAAGGCTTTAATGACTGCCCAGACTTCAGCACTAAAGATCGATGCCGAGTCAGGCAGTGGCATGGAAAGTATTGTGTCTGATGGAAAAACTGTAGCACAAGCCACAGAATTCCCATCCCGTGATCCGTCTGTGTAAACAGGAATGTAATCACAGTACCTCTCTTGGATTTCCATGAAATGTTTATAAATATCTGCATCTGTGCGATCCTTTTTTAGATGCACAAGATCAAATACAATTTTTGGTAGTTTGATACACCAAGGTGGCAAAATAAAATATGAAGGCGTTTCCAAAATGTCTGTTAAATCAATGTTGGAAACTGATAAAAACTGCTTAATGTGAAGACCAAATGTTAGAATCGCATCAAATAACTTCATAGATTTGTTATCAAACACCGCATTGTGTGCAGGTGTTTTGGCATTGATTTAGTCTTTGTAGCATACTGCAGAGAAAGCTTTGCACGTCTGGCATCCAAACTAGTTTCGTGTGCATCGACGTACAAGCTTTCCACAGATATTTTAAAAGCACCAAGACAAAGCCTAAGTCCCTGGTTGTGTATAGGATCTAGCATTTGCAAATAAGACTTACGTGCTGACCCATACACAATGCACCCATACTCAAGTTTAGACCGAACTAAGGATATGTAAAGTCGGAGCATAACCTTTCGATCTGCTCCCCATTCAGTCTTTCCCATAACCTTTAAGATATTTAGGGCCTTCAAGCCCCTCTTTTTCTCATACTGTAAATGAGGAACAAAAGATAGCCTCCTGAGCCTCCTGTCAAAAATAACCCCCAGAAATAATTTGGTCTCGTCCACAACTGGAACCGGAGTTTTGTCCAGAAACAGCTGAGGATCTAAATGGTGACCTCTTTTCTGGCAGATAAGAATACAGACTGTTTTTAACTTTGAGAATCGAAATCCATTGTCAGTTGCCCATTATTGAAATTTATTCAAACAAAGCTGCAATTGACGTTCAATGATACTTATACTGGACGACCTGTAGCACATCTGAAAATCGTCGACATATAACGAGCTATCAACGCCAGATTTTAAACACTGGGTGATGCTGTTAATTTTCACGGAAAGTAAAGTTACTGACAGGATGCTACCTTAAGACACACCCATCTCTTGGGAGTGAGAATCGGATAACGTAGATGCCACTCGTACCTTGAAAGACCTATTCTGTAAGACATTTTAGATAAAGTCAGACATATGGCCTCTTAGACCCCATGCCATGGAGGTCTTTCAAAATCCCATACTTCCAGGTGGTATCATAAGCTTTCTCGAGGTCAAAAAAGACCGATACCAATGCTGGTTATGGATAAAAGCATCCCTACAAAACGTTTCCAATCTAACAAGATGATCAACCGTACTACGTCTAGTCCTGAACCCACAGTGCATGTTAGTAAGCAATTTGTGAGACTCAAGATACCAGACAAGTCTAAGGTTGATCATTTTTTTCCATGGTGTTACAAATGCAACTTGTCAAACAATAGGGCGATAACTGGTAGGATTTGTTGTTTGCAACTTAGAAAACAATCGGCTCAGGAATAAATACTTTGTAAATTCCATAGCATGAAAAAAGTCGCATTCCCTGTGAGACAGACTATATATCGCTGATTCCAGTAAGACAAAACTAATGAAATAAAGAGGACCAATGAATTGATAAAATCGTCACCATATATACAGTTCAGGATGTGTTTCAGTTTATCGACTCTTGTTGATTGTCATCCCTCCTGCCGGCTTGACCTGGGTCAATGATTTGATGGCACATGGATCAATTGTCTGTGTGGTTTGTTTCAAACTGGGTTATAGCCGACAGACACGCACTCCGACGTTTTCTCTACACTGGCCAGGCGAAAGTATAAATATATCGATCGGGTAATAAACAAAATTATCAAACTCGTTTCATAATTCCATATGGCACTACCGCTCGTGTAAACATAATATAAAAATCCTCACATGCTGCTGGCATCTCTCTTTAAACAAGAGGCTGCAAAATAAAGAAATTCCAAGCCTCCTTTGAGCTAACAATTCCTTTCGTTTATCTTCCAATTTTCGCCTATACAGGCTTCATGGGCAAATCTGGTGACATAACGATACATACATAACACTACAGTTTAAGAAAACAAAACAACAACAACAAACACAATACTAGCAACTAGGAGGTAAATGTAATTTTGATACATAATGACAACTTACTTTAAACACGTAGTATAACTAACTAAACTGAGAACGTTTAAAATTGCTTACAATAAGGAGTCAATCCTTAGTAAAACAAGCTTCATTCTATCAAGTCGGTCTTGGGAGTGGCAGTCTTCCTACAGGTAATGCATGAAATAGTCTTGTGTTGTGCTCGCAACGGTTATACCTACTTAACCAATTCATTACTTTAAAAAAAAGTTCTCTACCGCAGTGTGACCACTGTCCGTGTATGCCTACTCTAACAGTATGCCACATTTTGGTGGAGTTTAAGCATCTGAACGAAACTAGAAAAGATATATTTGGACAACGAAATGTGATGGAATCCTTTCGACTCTATCCAGAACTTGTATTACAATTTCTACGTGGTACTGACTTTTATTCTAAATGTTCATTTTATCTATCTGTGGTATTTGTATTTTTGTATTTTTTTGCACAGTTATATACTGTTTTAATTTTGACTGTTGAATTTTTATACTGATGTGGTTCATCAAAATTTACATCTACCATAGTCTGACACCCAATAGCAGATGCATTTTTAGTTAGTGTCGATCCTTAGTGCATAAAGACATAGGCACACCTTTTCGCATTACAAATAAATTAATTCATAGTTGTGTCATTGTGCATGCTAATGCTAAGTCTAGTTGCTTACGGCTCTGCATTTTAATGAAAATGTTAGACCAGTTCAAGGTAAAACAGCTGATGGCGAGAACTGTTTCAACTGGTGTAGCTCAAAGTATAGAAAAGGTGCCAGCATTGTCAAAGATGTTTGCACCTTTGGTAAGAATTTTGGCTCATAATCATCGGAAAGTAAACAAGCATAACTAATAAACGATACAAATCACTTTGCAATTGCATGAGCCTTATTCTCCTATGTGAAGTTTTATAATTATGTTGTAAAGAATATTTTATCTTCTTTTGTTTATTGGAAGGTATAAACTGGCATTAACCTCTTCACCCCTGGCATATAATTATATGTTTATACGCTGGAAAATGAACAACCCTTTACAAGAAATAATAATTGTAGAAAACAAGTAATGACGAAAGTTAATTACTATGGTTCACAGATTTCAACTAAAACCCCCAAATATTCCTAAAATTATTGTTTCAAAGGATATAAAATTGTTTAACTTTCAATTATACAGCTGATCTTCAGCATATAAACTAATTTTTAAAGATTTCCTATTCAAATAATTTTACAGGATGCAATTTCATAAGCCATTTGAAATAACAATATTATTTACATATTTACACCAACAGATTATGTTGCTGAAGTGACGCATATGATAGAGTGAAGTACCGAAGAAAAGCTTAGCTGGACCAGCACCTGTTTCCAGTCCCCCCCCCCCCCCCCCCCCCCCCCCCCCCCCCCCCCCACCCCCCCCCCCCCCCCCCAACCCCCCCCCCCCCCCACCGACAGTTTAATGAGACCGAATAAAATCGATGCCATCAAGTAACAAAAGACACGCTTCGCTGAAAACTCCAACTGAAAATATGAACTTGCTGACTTTAAGAAGAATAAATGTTTTATTTAATAACACACTCAACACATTTTATTACGGTTATATGACGTCAGACATATAGTTAAGGACCACAAAGGTAATGCGTCTGGAAACCAGCTGCCGCTTCTGCATGGGCTACTCTGAAAAGGCAGCTTTTATATGCACTATCCCAGACAGGACAGTACATACCATGATCTTTGGTATACCAGTTATGGGGTACTGGTTGGGACGGAAAGCAGCCTAATGGAGGAGTTTCCATCTCAGGCAAACTTGCTAACTTGTCAGGATATCTATGGAGTTATTTGATATAATTATTAAAGGGGCATTCCTGAGTTTGCTCCACAGAGTTTGCTCCATTGTACGATGTTACCGACTAATAAAATATTTCTAAGATTAAACTTACATATTAAATATATTTCTTGTTTAGGATATCAGTGTCTGTATAATCAATGTGTTTCTGGTCGTCTTAATATTTGTAAGAAGCCCAAACTGGATTTTGTCTTCAAATAATTTCGTACGTGCGAAAAAAGTATATTTTAGGGAATAAAATGAAATTTAACCTAGTACCAATATTAGAACGATAAGAAGTACCTTTAATATACAGCCACTAATATTTTATGCAGAATAATATATTTGATATGCAATTACAATCGTTAAAAAGTCTCTGTTAGTCGATAAGATCTTAAAAATTGCAGCAAACTCAGGAATGTCCCTTTAACACAGGATGGAAGCACAACTCTGACATCCTTCCCAAGGTATCCCCAACACCCCGTCAATCTGATTAAAATTATCTCTACTGGGTCTACCAGTAGATCTAACAGCATTGCGTGGACTCCCATATCCAGGTGACATTTCATCTATAAATAACAATTTAAATATCGACCAATTACACTTCGCCTTTTATAGCGTTATTCGAGAGCATACAGATTAAAAAATATCGGGCGGCGAACTTTTTGGTCTATTTCAACATTGAAAAAACAAGGGAAAAGAGCAGTAATAAACTCTGTATTGTATACTAGTATAAACAGATTTTATGGCTATACCATCACGTTGTTTTTTTGTTTTTGTCTTGAAACGCTTTTTGTATAAAATGTTGTACTGAAATTAGTGTCCGGCATACTTCGTAATTCACCCGAATAATTTTCTATACCCTCGGCATAATCCCGAATGTTTTCGAATCACTGACATGATTTTGGAAGTAAGGCCAAATGGACATGAGCTCAAACGGGCTGCTGTTAGATCCACATGTAACCACATGCAATAGTGGAGCTAATTAGATTGCAAGAGTCCTGTAAATGTTCAGGTACTCTCAAAATACCGTTTTGTACATATAGTATTTGTTGTGTTAAAGAATTCATTGTGTAATGAAATTATATAGGTAATATTAGCCTTGAGCTGTATTATCAGGATTCATGAATTTTATCGATTATTTTTGCACTGTTAATCGTCGACAACGTGAAATTCAATTTGCACGTGCATGCATGGTTCGACATGTCCCGTGTAGTATTCGGTCAATTTGTTTTACTTGTCTTACTGACATTGTTGTCAAGTGAACGAAAACGCTTCAAAATTTGTAAAACAAATAACGTTTTTTACATTGTAGCATTTTTAGTATGCCAAGAATACCCAATAATTTACGCAAACGGGCGATTGGCGTGCTTGATGCTGGCATGTCGACAGAAGACGTTGCAAGGCATGTTGGGAGTTCTAGTCGAGCGATACGAAATCTTCGCGTAAGATTTCGACGACAGGAATCACCAACGACTTGCCACGTCGTGTTACAACGCGCGGTAAAGACCGCTATATCATGAACACGCATTTGCGCAATCGATTCCAAACTGCCACTGCTGCTAACACACCTGGGCTTCATAATAACCCAATCAGTGGGCAAACTGTTAGTAATCGTCCGCGGGAGAACGGTTTACATGCACGACGTCCTTACGTCGGATGCGTTTTAACGCAACGTCATCGTCTAAATCGGGCACGTGTACACACTCGTTGGATACGGCGACGCTGGAATACCGTTCTTTTTTCGGATGAATCCAGATTTTCTTAACAACGTGGTGATGGCAGGTGTACGTCTACCGTAGGAGAAATGATCGCTATGCTGACTGTTGTGTTCTTGAACGAGATCGTTTCGGGGGTGGGGGTTGTGCCATGGTCTGAGCAATTTAAATGCTCAACGTTACCGCGATGACATTCTCGCTCATCACGTCATTCCTCTGTTCCATAACAACACCAACATCTCGATTTTTCAGCATGATAATGCCACCTCTCATACAGCTAGACACTGTAAATTTTCGTAGGACAAATAACATTGATTTCATTGATGACTGGCCCGCTAAAAGTCCTGATCTCAACCCTATCGAGCATGCCTGGGATAGTCTGGACAGATGATTGAGGCGTCGTCCCAACCCACCTGCTAACGTCAACGAACTTCGTCAAGCGCTCATTCAGAAATGGAACAATATTCCACAGGCAGAAATCAACACTTTAGTCATTTCTATGCGTCTGCGATACACTGCAGTGGTCCATTCAAGAGGTGGTCATACCCGTTATTAAGTGGGTGGGTTTTTTTTTTAACCCCTACCACACTTGGTCAAAATTTCTCCCAGTTTATTTATGGCCATGATTTTTGCACCAAACGATGCATCATGGAACACTCTTTAAACGCACATATAACAATTATTCCCCCGGTTTGTTTTCATCAAGTTATGTTCAAGCAAAGTTAGCGGAAGTTTCTCATTTTGTTCAGTATATATATATACATTGTATATTATATTTTACATGCAGCTTACTAAGCTTGTTTACATAATGGTAGATAACACTATATTAAATGGTTAAATAACCATCAATCTAGAAATTAGTCATTATTTATGGAGGGTTTTTTAATTATTGCCTTTAATATATATTTATTTCTAGATTTGTATGATCTGGACTAGGAAAAGTGTTTGATTTTTCTCTGAGAAAACCATTTCAAGTACAAAAGAAAACATATTAGAAGAAAAACAATTTTGCACGTGTATTTTGCTGCAAAAGTACAGGCCAACTAAACCCAGGCCAAGGGCACCAGATTTTAGGGGTGGGTGGGAGGTGGCACAATCTTGTAACGATGAAGGCTTTGGAAGCGTGGGTGGGGGGAACCAAATAGTCTTAATAGGTCTCCGGGCCAAAATATTTTGTTCTGCCTTCTAACAACTACAAGCTATAACATCGTTTCTGCTTTCTCCTTAACGAAATTGGGATTACTTATTAAAGGCGTTCAATCACGGATTTAGTGGGCCTTATTTCTCAAAATGGAAATTACATTCATCTGGAATACAAAACCTAGTTATTGTTTGTTCCAAAACATTTTAATTGAACTACGATCGAGGGAATTCCATGACACGCTTCATTTTTAAAAATTTGGAAGTCGTCTTGTGAAAAAGTAATAAAAATACGACAAGACAGACTCGTAGTGATGAGGCTGTATATATGACAATCATACAATGCATTTTAGAATTTTATATAAACGTCTGCCGTGAATAGAGACTTGGCAAATGAGGGCCGGCTATATAATAAAAAAAAAAAAAAAATTATAACTGCGAATACGCTGAAATAAAATAATAAACAGTCGGAACATGAACTCCCCCATGTATTACTATTATTATTATTATCAGGCGCGTGTGCATAGAATTTAGCAGGGAAGAGTCTAGACGGTTACAACGCTTGGTTCGAAAACGGATAACATGGTTACGAAAACGGATAAACTTTTGGCAAATTTTTTGACTGATTCCAGCGTCACAAAAAAAAAAAACTCAAACGTACGACCAGCCAGTCGTTTTTTTTCATTAAAAGTTTGCAAATTGTTTTGACTGATTCGCAAAGTGGTCATTCGGTTTAATGTACAGCGTAAAAAAACAAACAAACTTTTTTAACTTTTAAATTTTTTTTACGTAATGAGCCTCAAAATTGCATTGAGAGAAAAATTCTTCAAGTTACATTATCTGGTTACCATATTATAACATCATGTACAAATGTAAAATACAAGCTCAAATGCACTTTTTAAAAAGTCGTGTGTGTTCGCTATGAACGGATATCGTCAAACGTATACGCTTGATTCGTCGCCTGTGCCGCCATAGCTCGGCAAAGCACAAACGACAGCCTGCTGTCAGTTTCAGTTAACACGTGCGTTTGCCGATTTCAAATTGTAGGGTTCGTCTCAAAAAATCAAGAGCGAAATCTTGCGCTGTAGTTAAAACCGGTTTGATCTTGACAACGTATTATCGACAGTCGTACCTTCCTATTTCAGAATCGATATTTTATAAAGTGTTACTAGAACTTTCAAAGTTTAGTTTGTATACTAGTAGCACATTAATCGTCTATATATTTTTAAAATAAAATATACTAAAGTAGACGATGAACGTTTTCACTTCTTAATTTTACGTGTTAAAATCGACAAATTCAAATAAATATTCTTTCGTTTGGAAAGGGTATAAATAATATGTGTTGAGTGCGTCGTTAAATAAAACATATCCTATCCTTCCTTCCATCTGCTGTTGGATGTCTAAAATCTTAGAGAGAAATCGGGTGCGTGTGCAGGGGGATGGTATTGGAGGTCGAAACCCTTACTTGCCCAAGCTTAAAAAAAACTGAAATGTATTTTTGGGGGGAGCATGGCCCCATATAAACTTCGCTATAACCCCAACCCCGCTGAAATCCCTGCATACGCGCCTTAGAAACTCGCTACATTTATTTTTTAGCAAGGGATTGTTTATATGTACCATCCCACAGACAGGATATTACATACAATGGTCTTTTTGTATACCCGCCGATGGGGATCGATCCTACACTGACCGCGCATTTCTAAAAAACCCACCTTTTTAGGTCTAAGTAATGAATAAAAATAACATAAATGTTACGTAAACCGAACACAGTACCCTCTTCCTCTACCCCAGAGCGTTACGTAATTAGTAACACCCCCTTACATGTAACGCGTATGCCAACAGCTGGCTACTATCAAAATTTCAAGGCAAATACCCCACTAGTAGTACAGGCCTGTATGGGGCCATGATTGACCTACTTTCCCTTGATCACGTCACCTTGGTAGGAGACAATGGCCTTTGTGTAGGAAACAATGGCCTTTGTAGTGGGGGGTGCAGGTGTCTGACCTTGGTAGGAAACAATGGCTTTTGTGTAGGAGACAATGACACAATGGTCTTTGTGTAGGAAACAATGACACAATGGCTTTTGTATAGGAAACAATGGCCTTTGTGTAGGAAACAATGGCTTTTGTATAGGTGGGTGCAGGTGTATGGTCTCGGTAGGAAAACAATGGCCTTTGTGTAGGAAACAATGGCCTTGGAAAGGTATGCGATCATGGTAAGAGACAATGGCCTCTGTGTAGGTGTGCGATCATGGTGAATTCAATTCAATGTATTGCATATTACCAAACAAACTGGTGTCAGCAAACAAATAAAAGCAAAGAAACATACAGCACCATTAACAACAACAATTAATAATAACAATATTAATGTACAGGCCAGGTGTAAGTGACGTTGGTTTTGGCTTCATTGTATAACGTCTATTGTGTTGTTTTTTGTATTCACAGTGGACATACACGTGGATGTTTTTTCACAGTGTTTTATTCTAGAAACCCAAAATAATAGCCGTTAAAAGATTTCTCGTGGGGAAGGACTGTAACTGTTTGCTGACTGTTTGGTTTAAAGTGAAGCTTTCATGTCGCCAGACAAAATGCGTGTGTGATGATTTTCATTCATTTGTATTTCTTTAGCACATTGTCGACGTTTTCTTTTGTGCTCTGAGGATCATTGAGCCATTCAATCATTCATTCGCTTTATAATAGAAGAGTACAAAGGATGCACGATCAAGAGCTTTCTATTCAGTCTGTAAACCTTTATTGATAGCCATTTTACAACTGGCGGACCTCATCCAAAGACATTTTATTACGCCTCTCCGAGTGTTTATAAAACCAGGTGAACTGCAAAAGACATACCGACGCGTGCCCGTCTCAAGTAGCAGAATAAATTTGTTATGGTATGCACATTGACCGTCAAAGTTTGTTTGTGTTTAGCGACATCACTGGAGGACATTGATTTATGAATCATCGGTTATTGGATGAAAAACATAAATTTGACAGTTTTAGAGAGGAAACCCGCTACATTTTTTTCATGAGTACCAAGGGATCTTTTATATACACAAAAAACAAACGCAATGGTTGAGAGAGAGAGAGAGAGAGAGAGAGAGAGAGAGAGAGAGAGAGAGAGAGAGAGAGAGAGAGAGAGTGTGTCACACGTGATTAATCCATTAGTGTAAGTCGGCGACACGCGCGCCCACATGGGTTTAACAAGTAGTACGTGTTAACCACAGGGAAATAGCTGCATTTTTAAACAGAAAATTTCTCTAGAGTACTAGCCTTCGTACAGGACTTTTTAATTACCAAATGGGTAAATACAGTGATCAATCTAGGATCGATCCCCATCGATGGCCAAATAGGCTATAGCCAACCGGTGCATTATGTCTGGTATATCAAAGGCCGTGGTATGTGATGTCCTGTGCACACAACTCTTGCTACTATAAAGTAGCGGTAGAAATATCCAATCACAAATCTAGTCATGGAGTAAAAAAACAACAAAAAAACCCGCAATGGTTTGGTTTTTAATTTTTTTTTATTTCTAAAGTACAATCGCTGGTCTCGCTAGAGACAACTACACATGCAATGGACACACATTGGGTTACATCGAGAGGCCTTAAGGGCGACATGTGAATAATATGAGTGTTCATTTCTCTTCATCTTCGTGCTCATCATCAGTATCATCATCATCGGTATCGTCATCGTCTAGTTCATCCAAATATTCGCCAATCCATGAACGATACTGATTTAATTTAGAACGAATCTGTGGTCTGAGATCTCTGTCTGGATTCACAAACTGTAGAATTTTTCTCGTGTTGGGGCCTTTGTCAAAGTAATACATATACGTCAGAAAGCGAGAGTACGTGTCTTTAAATAACTTCCATTGCAATGTCTTCATGTTTCTTTCGATGGCATCTTGGGACATGTTTTTTTCTTCGTAGCGTTTCCTCTTGCTTTCGAAATAATCACGATTGATGTCGAATTCACGCTTGATCATCAGACGTACGCCTTCGTTTTCCAGATCGGACGACGGCTCTTCATTTCCCTCCTCGCACGTTTTCACGTGTCGCTGCAAGTCACTCCCGTCTTTAAAGACCAGACCACACGTATCGCAAGACTGCATCCTCTTGACCTTTTTCAGATAGGGCTCTACCTCATCTTCTTCTTCGTCGTCGTCACTTTCGTAGGCGGGTATGCCTGGTAGTTTTCTCTTGAATGCGTTTCTTTGCATGATTTGCACGTAGAGCTCTTTCTCCGACGGTGGTTGAAACTCTTCTGAGACATTCGCCGTTACGTTCGTGCTTTCATACCATTCGGACGGCCCCGTCTCTAAACCATTAGGTCGAAGGCGCCAATGTTCGGGCGTGGTCGGTTTCAAGTCCACCAAGAGATGTCCGTAGGGCCTGTGGGTAGCTTCCTCAAACCGCTGCATGAAATGACGAGTATTTCCAGGATACATCTGCTGTGCCAAGGTTAGGACTTGCTGCTTGTCGATGGGGTTGTTGAACAGTGCCAGGTAATGACAGTTTCTTCTCTGTGTCGGGTCTTTGCTGTTATAGAGGTTCTGGTTGATGGCAATCACCAAGAGGTTTCTGTGATGACTTCCTTCCGTGAACAGATCGGTGATACGAGAGTCGTCCAACACGATGAGATTTCTGACTCTGGGATCCAAATAATGATCCTTTTCCAAATTCTCGGGTATGTCTTGAACAAATTTTACTCGAGCAACCATTTTGATCGTATCATAGAGAGGTTGCCATCGTTTGTAGAGCCAGGTGATGCGCTGGGGAGGCGGGTGGATTTTACCATCCCTTAGCAGTTTCTACAACAAAAATTTTTTCCACACGACGTGGGTCCCGACACGATCATGGTGAACGGATGTAACAATCTTAAGGGCTGCTGTTGCTGCTGCTGCTGTTGTTGTTGTTGCTGCTGCTGCTGCTGCTGGGAAGGCTTATTTTCAGATTCCAAGAGTCCATGTTTATTTCGTACGTGCCGAGTTAGGTCGTGAGTCCAAACATATTTTTTTTCGCAAATGTGACACTGATTCATGATGTTGACTGTTGAAGTGTTCGACGTGAACTGGCGATGTTGAAACTGCCATGCCTCCTTTTATAGTCTTCTCAGAAATGCTTGTGCCGTTTTTGCCCAGTCTGCTCTCGTCGTTTCTGTTCCACGCCACTCTCTTCACGTTTCCGTTTCTGCTCGGCCTTGGCTTGCTCTACCACCTGTTGTGTTGGGGACACCATGACGACTTTGGGTGCCGGGGGCTTGTTCTGTTCCTCTTTTTCTTTTTTCCATGTAGTCATACAGTTCTAGACATCGATCTACACTGTACATCATCTGACTTTTCCCACCACGTTGCACTGGGAAATGAGGTTGAAGTTTACCTTCTGCTTGCAACTTGTAGAAATGGGTCCACTTATCCACGTCGGGTACATATAACTTGTACTGGTCTGACATGTTGCTTCTCTGAAGGTTCTACCTCAAATGACGATGTTGCCCATTACCCTTTTATTTATACTCTCTACAATTTCACGCATGCACACAAAGATTAAATTTTGTGTGGTACGTATGACCCATCCCCCATCCCAAAGCATAGCTCGTGCACGGCTCAGGGCCACTCCCGGGACCACACTCAGGGCCTCACTCAGGGTCACAGGTCCACACACACACACACACACACAGGGTCACCCTTAAATTAATAACAAACAAAACTTGTTATTCACGAGTTTATTTTACAAAACGAAAAGTATCACACTCATGCAATACGTGTTTAATGTCTGAACACGTTATTCACATAGGGACATCTCGGGGACAGTCTGTAATTTTCCATCACTGGATCGTCCATTCTCTGCCATCGGTAGACGCGTAGTCCACAGCAGTAACAGACAACGGCATCATGGTCTCCCGTGTAGAAGAAACCGGCCTTGGCGAGCTCCCTTGGTTTCTGGCGTAACTGTAAGGGCCACCACCCAAATGTCTGCATTCGTGTATAGAATCCTCTCATTTCGGGTCGATGACAGAAAAAGTAATGTCTCGAAAGGCCATCCCATTCGTCATCGGCGTCGTAGGCATCATCATCGTAGGGAGCAGCATCCATTTTATATTCTCGAGCAGCATCCGTCTGATCCATGGGTTCTTCGTCCACGATTTCGACGGTTTCACCGATATCCATGGGGTCTTCATCCACAATTTCAGCGGGTTCACGTGCAGCGTCCGTTTGATCTGTGTCATTTTCTTCAGGTTTGGTAGTAACTCTTTTGATTGTATGTCTTTCTGAACATTTGCAGACCAAGACGTCGTCCTCGTCGCTACTGCTGCTGCTACTACTAACACTGATCGAATATCCCGATGCCATTTTCTTCGTTCCAGATAGAGTGCAACAAGACACAAGAATGTCAGAATCATAAAACACGTCTGTTCTCTAGCACAGTCATAAAGCAAATGAAGTGTAAACTATAAATCCATTCTTTTATACCTTCGATTTCACCCAAAACAAAATGTTTGTCACACTCGTTCACCACTGGTGACACTCGTTAGGGTTGCAGAAGTTACACTGAAGAAATCCCATCTGGTTTTGATGGTCGTCTTGCATGGTGCAGGGCACAATCGAGTTCAGCTCTGGTACAAAATCACACATGACTGTGAAACAGCCTTTCAGTTTCTCCCATTGTTGTAGAGAAAGGAATATTCCTTTCTTCGAAGGTTTGACAGATTTCGTTTCATCACACCACCACCACTGACGCAGGTCCACCCCAGTAAAGTTCTTGTCCATACTAGCATGAACATTGGCTCCAAGGTGTTTGTTTCATCCTTCCCTTGTTTCAAGGCTGAAATCGTTTCGTCTATCTGACTCTTACATCCAGACAGTTCAACCCACTGCTTTAGATTTAGAACGATACCTCGTTTGGTGGGGAATGTTTTCCCCTTATCACTGTCGAATTTCCGGATATGTATAAAAAGTTCTTGCTTCCATGGTTGGGCCATAACGTATACATTTTGTCCAATTTCTAGTTGGCATCGCGATCTTTCACCCTGTTCAGGGCATTGAGTAGTACTTGATGAATGTCCCGATGCCATCTTCTTCTTTCAAAATAAAAAAAGCAACCCGAGGGAGGCACCCCCAGCTTAGTCCAAGGACGCACAACTGTACCCAGGCCATTGTCTCATACACAAATACCATTGTTTCCTACACAAAGGCCATTGTGCCATTGTCTCCTACACAAAAGCCATTGTTTTCTACCGAGACCAGACACCTGCACCCCCCTATACGAAGGCCATTGTTTCCTACATAAAAGCCATTGTGTCATTGTTTGCTACACAAAGACCATTGTGTCATTGTCTCCTACACAAAAGCCATTGTTTCCTACCAAGGTCAGACACCTGCACCCACCTATACAAAGGCCATTGTTTCCTACACAAAGGCCACGTGATCACGGGAAAGTAGGTCAATCATGGCCCCATACAGGCCTGCCTACTACTCCCACTCACCGACCCCTGGAAAGGCGTTGTACAATACCTCTATGGATATAAATATGATTTGGAGATATGAGACGACCCCTCAATCAAGACAGTTAAATTTGTTAAAAAATTGCGAAATCTCACGTGATCTCTTGTTGGGGAAGTCTATACTTGTGATAAGCCAATGAAAACCGAAATCGGTACGAGCCCGTCAAAAGCGTTTCACTTTCAAAATCATGGCTTTGTTATTGACCTGGATAAGCCAGCGTAGTGAAACCAATGCGGAGTGCGGCGTCATATATGCACCAAACGTAATTCGATTTTCTGTTCTATATGCTTAAATAATAAAAATATTCCAGGGAATGTAGTTTTAAGTTTAAGCCCCGCTAGTTTGTGTACTGTCCGAAGTTAGTTTCTCTTTCAGATAATCTAACTCAGCAGCTGATAATTTGTAAATTTTATTTTGATTCATATACGCGTACAACAAACGATAAATTTACCTGTACGTGCAAACGCTTAACTAATCGGGATTGTCGCCGTTTAAAATGCTTCTGTTGCTAAAATAAATTAATGTATAAGCTTATAATAATTCAGTACATGTTTATATCATTTTTTATAACTTTTCATTTTTTTTCTTTCGATGTACCCTACGTCGCAGAAGACGGTCAAGCGTTCTCGTTACACGAGCTTGGCAAATCGTTTTGACACTGCGGTTATTCGAGGGTTGCCCATCACGTGACTACAAAAATAATACGTCACACCCGTTTGCTCCAAATAGCCGTTATGTTTTTTCTGAATTATGGACCGTCGACATAATTCAGGTTTTTTTTTTTTTTTTTTTTTTTTTTTTTTTTTACAAAATATCAGTAATAAGTGGCTTATGGTAGTTATGTAAAATGGTTAAATAAGTACTTTTAGCAACAAATCAAATGTATATATTTTCTGATACTTTGTTAGATCATTAATTAGGTCAACCATCCGTGACAAAGTGTCTTTAAAGGGACATTCCTGAATTTGCTACATTGTAAGATGTTTCCGACAAATAAAATAGTTCTACGATTAAACTTACATATTAAATATATTTTCTTGTTTAGAATATCAGTGTCTGCATATTCAATGTGGTTCTGGTCGTCTTAATATTTGTAAGAAGCCCAAACTGGGTTTTGTCTTCAAATAATTTCGTACGTAGGGAAAAACAAAAACATTTTAGGAAATAAAATGAAATTTAACATAGTACTAATATTAGAACGATCAGAAAAACACGTTTAATATATAGCCACTAATAGTTTGTGCATAAAAATATACTTGATATGTAATTACAATAGTTAAAAGTCTCTGTTAGTCGATAACATCTTAATTGCAGCAAACTCAGGAATTTTCCTTGTAAGAATATACAAAAAACATGTTTTACGTCTTTCAGAATATTCATAGCCCTGAACATCGTTTGCAGGCAGGATGTCAGAATATTTTGTATTTCAAGAATATACTATTTTTGTTAATTACATAAAATGGCATTGTGCACAAATTCGTATTGGCAACTGTTGACTTAGTTTTCCACATAGACCATATAGTATGATATATATTGTAGTTTTACAAAAATCACAAAACGATTAAACTTGTCCAACGAAAATACATAATACCTTGGTAAACACTCTCAAGTGTTGTTTATCGTCTTTCTACGACGTGTCAAGTACTGTAACATATAGTGTAGCAAAGTATTTTGCACGAAAAGCTAAAGAACGAAACAAGATTAAATGTCGCCATTCATTGGTAACAATCTCCCTCGAGCATTTTCGTCGTCGTATGTTAGGCTGGTGGCCGTTATTCCTTCTTCTTTGGGAGACATTTCTGGTCCAAAGTGATACGGCATTATTTTTGAATAAGGCCAGTATTTTTTTATTATTCGGATAAATCTACTGCTGAAATGTGAGCAACCATTAAAGCCCTGGAACAGATTACGGTGTTTACTAGCCCGAGTACTCTGACTGTAAGAGCTAGACAGACATTTGGACAGTTATACGCTCTTATTACAGTCAGAGATCAACCTATGTATTGTTTTGGCAATTCCTGACAACCAAAAAGTTGGCAAAGATTCCCGCTCTAATACCAAACCAATCCTATGTTTGACGTCAAATACCTTTACATCGATCATTTTCGAATAATTCCAATCTCTAAAAATCCCTTTATTATAAACCCTTGGATTGGTCAAATTCGTATCACGTGATGATAAAAACTGGCATTCATAGCACCATGAAGCTCAGTTTAGCACTATTTTTGGCTATATAGCCGGAACTACTTTATGAATTATGTCAACAAAGGAATCCCCGAGGAATTTCCTTGAGATTCTATTTTTAGACATCAAACAGTAATCGTCTGCTGTCAAACTTCTAAACATCTTCACATATAAATTATACCATACAAAATAGGTCGCTTCAGACATTTTTATTAAAGGTTAAAAGTTATTGAAATTACTTACGTTATATGTTTATAGTGAATTCAAAATCCCACAGCTAAAAATCTATTTTGCCGATCCAAAAAAAGTATATAATTCCAATGGAATTTGGTATTTTACAAAAGCGATTTCAAAAACAAAATTCAGTCAGTTCATGCCAACCATTAGCAGTAACGCGCATTCAACGGCATTGTAGTATGACGTACACAACACATAGTTTCTAAGTTTGCGCGCCACTGCGATGCAATCTTTAAACGAGTCGGGTTTTGAAACTAGGCATATCATGTACATGTCGGGACACAGGAACGAAGCTTCAATTCGAAGCTACAACAGAGAATGTTCCACTTTCCAAACACGAAACATGAGCATGGCACTGTCAAATCTCACGAATACTTGTGTCGCACCACTTGAAGTCACACATGCCAAAACCATCCTGTTGCCACTTCCACAATTACAAGGCCAGTAAACACAGAACGTCGCGACACACCTGTTTCATCCATTTCCGGAAACATTTAAACCACTTTCTCCATGTCAAACCTATCAACACATGGAATTATCACGCACTCAAAATTTTATAACTGTAATTTCAACGTCGTAATTGGTAAATCTGGACAGTAATCAAAAAATTGCGCCCATCCACAGTTCGTAGTTAAATATTCATACACCAACCGCTTCACATATAAATTATAGCATACAAAATAGGTCGCTTCAGACATTATTATTACAGGTTAAAAGTTATTAAAATTACTTACGTTATATGTTTCTAGTGAATTCAAAATGTTTTTAGTTGGTATTGACATTTAATGCAAAAAATTAATATGAATTGTATTAATGATTGTAACATTGTCATTCTCTCATTCGGCTATTGACGGGAAAAGCCGAACCACCATAGGGATTCCGCTAATGTTGAGTATGAATTTCGTGTTAATAAAATAGTAAATAGTTGGAAAATAGAGTTCACTTTTTATTTTAAAGAGCTTTACATTAATGACATGGTTATGTGTTTGGAATTATAAGAATTGAACGTGAAATAACGCGCTACGCCATTCATACAGTGTGTAAAGCGGTTTTGCGTTTCATACTAGCATGAAACTCAAAACATTTCACGTTCAATTCTTAAATTAACTGACAAAAAAAATCCACATATTAATCACTAATACACATACTACAGAAAGAAATCCGACAGCACCCACATTTAGCTACGCTTCGTGACACTCCGTCGCCATAATTACAAAGCTCGGCGATCTATTTCAAGACGTAGATCATGTAATCGCCCACTGGGCGATTTCGCCGTGTGCCATTCCCAGTCTGGAGCTCCACGCGGTAAGACGTGCTTGTTTCGCTTGTGCACACTGCACGTGCTTTCGTGTGCTCGACTCTTCATTTCGTTGTTTTTGTCAGCGAAATGAAGTTTTCTACTGGGATGTATGCGGCCATTGGAACTGATTGAACGCTGGAACGCTTCTCGTTTCGACAGTCTGCACCACCAGGTTGGATTCTTTTTCAGCGAGATTCCTCGCCTCCACGTTTTTCTCCGTCTGACTATTTTGACTTTTTTTTTCGTGACTCGTATGACGGCCATTCTGCAGAACGCCACGGTTGTTCGCGTTTAGTCTCTACATGTCCGAGCCTGTCCTAGCAGCACTGGAAGATTGACCGCCCCACTCTAAGAAGAAATAGGAAGCGGGGTCGGCCCCTACTACTCTTTTTCTAGACTTTACATTGTTTTATAGTGATACCATCTCGTATCCTCCGGAGTCGGGCCCGTCCGCACCACTATACCAACCCATGACGACTGGACTATACCCTAGTCTGATACTCTACTCGTTCAGACGGATCCGGCTTCTCAAGATCTGTATTTCAGCACAGCACTACACCTTCAACGTCTATCGACTGTCAATCTAGGGGTTTTCTTGACGGGATGCAACCCATCTCGTCCCTTTAAGCTGTGCACCCAAACGGCCTTAACGAGGCCAATCGCGTGGACATATCGATCGGACTTTAAACGTTTAGATCTGCGTTCAAAATTTTATGTCGAAATTACTTCTTTTTTGTAATATTATTAAATAGTCCAATCCTCTCTTCTTTCTCTTATTTAATTTTGGACTGTCCTTCTAAAATGCTCCAAATTATATAAATGTTCGGCCGAGCAGTCAGTTCTTTTTTATTTTTGGCTTGTAACCTTTTTCTTTTTTTTCTTTAATTTATTAACTTTTGTACTAATTGCTATTTTCAAAATTCTGCCCATTTTCACCTGCCCCCCCCCCCCCCCCCCCCCCTCCATCCCGAGTCAGGCCACCGATCTTATCGGAGGTCGGACTCGGGATGGGCGTGTTCGAAACCCTAGTGGTATATGGGCACGTTAAACTAGTTATCATCATCATCGCCGTGTGCAGCAGTTACAGGGGCCGTCTCATACCGTCAAACATAGGATTGGTGTGGTATTAGAGCGGGAATCTTTGCCAACTTTTTGGTTGTCAGGAATTGCCAAAAAAATACATAGGTTGGTCTCTGACTAATGAGAGCGTATAACTGTCCAAATGTCCGTCGAGCTCTCTTACAGTCAGAGTACTCGGGCTAGGTGTTTACTAGTTAGTGTTTGGTATTAATAATACTTTAACCTTTTAAATAATATAGAAAAATATGACACTGACAATGACACGGATCTATGCAAGAAATATAATTATAAAACTATTAGAAAATCTCCTTTTCTGGAATTAATATAATTTTAAGTGACTGCTTTTTCTTTTTATACCATTTTTATATTAAATTGTATTTGCACGTATTTGGTTACACATATTTAAGACGTTACTTCTCCGCGGTGCAGGTGTGTAACATTCTCTTTGAGAATGGCCAATATAGCACAAATTGAAACTGAGTAAAAGTCAGTATCTATCTGTGATATTTATATTTTTGTACAGTTCTTTACACTGTTTTTATTTAAATCTTGAATTTTTATATTGATGTTGATCATCACCTTATTTGTTTGCATTGCCATAGTTTGACACCCAGTGGCCGATGTGTTTATCGTGATGGGGTATCGTTAAACATTCATTCATTCTTTTTCTGAAATTACTTCATTCAGTGAAAAATGCTTAATATTTAATATACATAAGCTAAAACGATTAAATGAATCTTTCATCTTGATAATAATGTTCACTAATCTATTTTTTTCTATTCTAATGAATTATGTATTGGTGTTTACAAAAAGATGAAAAACTGAGTTTATTTGAAGCTCAATAAATCCATTGCACATTTCAGGAAGGAACGAAGGAAATGTTTTATTTAACGATGCACTCAACACATTTTTTTACGGTTATATAGCGTCGGAAGTACATTTCATTCAGTGACATGTACTTCCGACGCCATATAAACCGTGTACATGCATAAACACAAATAAATAATTCATTAGAATAAAAAAAAAGTAAAAAAAAAGTCCGATTCTACTTCAGGTACAGACTCGGACAGTCTCATAATGCCATTCAGAGCTAAGCAGAGAGCGAAGAAACGATCTCGAAAGGTATATCTGGTATTTCTTACAAACAAGTCGAAAGGAATATCTGGTATTTCTTACAAACAAATCGAAAGGTATATCTGGTATTTCTTACAAACAAGTCGAAAGGTATATCTGGTATTTCTTACAAACAAGTCTAGTCTCTCTATGAAAAGTTTGTTTTGTTCGACACCACATTGATTTACTAACCATCAGCTATTGGGATGTCAAATATTTGGTCATTATGACAAGTAGTCAGGAAACCCGCTACATGTTTCCTGTAGTAAGGAATCTTTTATATACACCTTCCCATAGGCAGGACAATACATACCACAGCCTTTGGTATACCAGTCTTGGGGCACTGGTTGGTCCACCGAGTGGATTTGATCCTTCGACACGAGCACTGTAGCGACTGAGCTAGATCCCACCCAGTCTTTCAATGATGGCTTTTGTTTGTTATATGTACATGAATGAAAGGTCTGGATGGAACATCATGAATCTCTGTCTTAAAACAATATCCTGTGAATTACAGATGTTCTTTGACAGTTGTACGTAAATAATGAGGAATGTCTTGAACATTTTAGTGAGAAGTATCTTTCAACCTTTTTCTACTGCTTTTTACACCCATGCCAATGAAGTTTATTATAAGGCAGTATGAATGTGTTGGAAAATATTTTGTTTCCTTACTACAAGCTTAAGACACGGACTCCAAATGCTGATGTTATTTTCAACCTTGATTTATTTCTTAAAAACATGAACACAGCTGTATTAATTTTGATACATTTAATCATTGTGTATAAACTAACCTGGGCATGCTGGAGCAATTCTGGATATGTGTGGTATAATGCCTGCATCTTCCAGTTTAAAACAAAGCACTGTCCCCACAGGCATCACGAATTTTCTTCATCATTCGGGATAATTAATACAGAGTGTTTACTGACTACTCAATTTAAATCGGTTTTACTCATTCAGATGTATTAGTACTGTTATGACGTCAGCGGACCTTTTCAAATACTGATTTATCCACCATATGGCAACGTTTCCTTTGAAGTATATCTTCTAGAGTTTTGATTGGATTGTTCTGAATCATGGTACAATGATCCGCTGGGGAAGTCTCCACAAACTAATATCGAGATATCTGGGAAATTGTGAATTTTTATTAATTTAATTTAAAAAAAAGAAAAGACTTCACACATAGATATTCTAAGGTACTCTTTACAAATTAATAAATTGCCATCTACTATTGACAAAATTAAAAATTAAATAGCAGGGCTGTCTAGGCCGATAGCACTCTATTTGTCTTTTGTATCCTATGAGTGTTTGCATTTGTAATAATATGTAATTGTGTTGCATTAGTCAGGATACAATGTAAGATTAATGAGGTATTTATTACAGGTAGAACCAGTAAAATCACAAGTAGAATTACATGTTGAATCCAACAGAGACGGTAGTGATTCTGATGAAAATGTTGAACATAGTCAGCTTCCTGAACACAGTCGGCTTTATTCTCGTCCAAGTTCAGAAAAAACGCAAAATGAACTCATTAGTTTTCACAGAATTAACCTAGCCAGATAGAATTCACGCACAGTGAAGGTTTATAAAAACCGGCTCCAAGCAAGAAATTCAAGCTATCCCCACTTGAAACTGTGACAACGGCATCACTTTCCAAGAATACCCAACTGGACCTATAACTAGATCAGTGTACACTGGTGACTTGGTTGAATGAAAATGAAAGATCTTTACTCATTTGAACACAATATTACTGCTGAGACTGTTCAAAACAGCACTATAAACAAGAATATTGTGATTACAAATGGACTGATCTTAGGCTTTATGAAATTGATTAAAGATACTAATTTAACACTGAAAGATATTTGGACATATTTATCACAACCATGTGAAATAAATGCATTCAGAACACAGGTTCATAGGTTGCAACTGCAGAAAAGAAAGAAAGCTGGAAAGTATCTGAAGATATTCTTGTCCCAGACATTTACTTTCCCCATTTCAACGCCATCAGTGAAAGAAAGTATTCCCTGTAAATCACAAATACGACATGTCAGTGAAACTGTACCTCTGAACTTCTGATGGAAAAGCGTCATTTGAAGAGAAGGGTGAAGCAACTGGAAGACAGTGCTGAAGCTAAGAAGAGGTAAATTGAATACTGGAGAAAGAAACATTTGCAGAAAATGAACACAATGAGCCCGCTACCCCCTGTAAGAAAAACAATTGCAAAAGAGGGCCAAGAAAAAGATGAATTTAAAATCGAATTTGAGAAGATGATGGATACATTGAAAGAACCGAATCTTCAGGAGAAAGCATTGAAAGATTCATGTCATACTATTGACAATCTCAGGAGAGAATTGAAAGAGAAAACTGAAACTTTAAAGGGACATTCCCGAGTTTGCAGCACTTTTTAAGATGTTATCGACTAACCGAGACTTTTTAACGATTGTAATTACATATCAAACATATTTTTCTGCATAAAATATTAGTGGTTGTATATTAAATGTGTTTCTGACCGTTCTAATATTTGTACTAGGTTAAATTTCATTTTACTTCCTAAAAACTATTTTTTCGTACGTACGAAATTATTTGAAGACAAAATCCAGCTTGGGCTTCTTACAAATATTGAGATGACCAGAAACACACTGAATATACAGACACTGATATTCTAAACAAGAAAACATATTTAATATGTAAGTTTAATCGTAGAAATATTTTATTAGTCGGAAACATCTTACAATGCAACAAACTCAGGAATGTCCCTTTAAAGAAGGTTGAGAGGGCAAAAAACCACAAAAAACCAACTAAACAATTGAAGACAGATGCAGAATATTTGGAAACCTTATTGAACGACAATGAAACTTCAATTCTATGTTTATTTGACAAACAAAGAAGTAGCTACAACATTTCAGCTGAACTGTGTATATACGGCCTTTTAACTCAAAATGTAGCTGTAGAAAATGTGCCTAAAGTGATAGAAGAAGTGCCACACACTGTGGTAAGACATCCATTGGTCGGATGCATAGTGAGGCTACAGTAAGGGAAATAAATAAAAGAAGGCTTTCTTTGTCACATATCTTGGCCACTGAGGAACTCGTGAAAAGTGAAAACGTGTGTCTCCTTAGTGACGAAATGCCAGATAGGGGAACAACTGTTAAGTGTTTCCATGTGAGTGATGAGGCTGGAAGCACTTTCGTCCTTGGTTTGAGGGAAATGGCCAATAAGTCGTCCACAACAACACTGGATACCTTGAAAGAGATATTGTCGGACATATCTGAAACCCAGGAATGGTCAGAGTCCGCCACAAATGCAGGACAGCAAATTTTGTCTAAAATCTCATCCACAATGTCCGATCAAGCAGCCACACAAACGTCTTTTAATGATCTACTTGAAGAGTATAGAGCTCAAATAATGCCACAAGTGTTGGATAAATGGGAAGACATGTTGGAAGCAGAGGGATTTTATTTACTGAGGTTACCAATCAGGTACTTAATAAGTATGAGTGCATGTGAAGAATTATCGCCAGGATCAATGGGATTAAAGAAGACAAAACCTGGTGTAAGTGGATCTGTACTGCTTGCAAAGCACGTGTAAGGCGAGGTGATGCAAAAAGTGGAACATATAGCCATTTTAGAGACTCTTTTTTTTTTAGAAGAGGGTGAAAATTTGTACTTAGAGCAATTTCCGTGGAAATAAATTCAACATCCTATTTATGAATGCTGGCATGATCTTCTACGAAGATCATATCATGGATTTCTTGGAGACTACAATGAAGGAAAGAAACATACTATTGCAATCTGTTGATGATGTCAAAGTTCCTAAATACATTGCAGCTACTAAGGTTCTAGGGCTTACAGAACAGTTTATTACAACACCACTCTGAAGAGTAATTGAGTCTAAATGATATATCATGGACATGAATGGCCATTATCTCAATCTTCAGAAGTTTCTGGAAGAAGCATCCAAAGATGCAGGACCATTCCTTTTGGGTGAACATGTCCCGTTCCCTACACGTTAAATCCCAAAAGATGCTGCAGCTAATGGAGATGCTACTTTTGAAGATGGGATGGAGAGTGACAAGAAAACAAACCCAAAATGGGGAGATGCTGTTTTGAAGACTCTGATGGCTGAAACAAACGTGGATGTTAAAGTTATTGAAATTCTTCAGCTTGTCTTTGCTGCATAGGCCTTATACCTGCTAAAGGCTGTGAAGGCACACCTTCCAGGTGGAGAACATTATAATCCATATGAAAAAAAAAAAGCAAAGACCACTTTCGTTCCTAAGCACAATTAAGTTCTCAGAGGCTGTCTTTGGAATTCTCCACAATCTCACAATGAAGCATACGTTGTTTTTTCACTAACGGAACTCTGCAATGGATTTGTGATAAAACGCTGCAAAAGAAAAAAAGCTGGTGAAAAGAGCTCGGAAGCCGAGTAGGCGATTACAGCAGAGGTTCAAGATGAGAAAAGCAGAACTTAGGCGAAAGAGAATAGAGGCGATGAACAGAGCAAGAGAAGTCATTGCCAGAAATAGAGAGAGACAGCTGAAGGAAAAATAACAGCTTACATATGATAATGTGTTCTATGGTCTGTGGAAAATCCTTCAAAACCAAGAAAGAGTGGCAAAAAGCATTTGCAGCACAACTGAAATTCTGACAATGTGTACTGAAGAAGGAACATGAAGATAAACCTTGTTCAGCTTGTCAAAGGACAGAAAAGACTATTCTCTTACACAGATACAAGAGAATCTTATCAAGCTGATAAGCTTCACGTTTCCTCCAACAACAGAGGCTGATGTCGTTAACAGGGGATGTCACTTGTTAGTAGGAAAACGAGTGACACATTCTTTCGAAGAGGATGGAGAACTAACAACATACAAAAGCAAAGTGATTGATACAGTGCGTGGATTCCCCGACTGCTACAATATCACCTGTGACTCACAACCTTCCATTGTATACACATACAAGCTACAGGAAGACTATGCTAGAGGAGATTTAAGATTGGATGGTAAGACTAAAGATGAAATGCCAGTTTTATTGGCCGATTCATCTTGATTTGTGTCATGATTTACTAACAACAAACCAATGAAAACCAAATCAGTTTTGTGCATTTTTTTAATGTTTATTTTGCATGAAAGAGACTATCCCATCTTCAGTTAGTTCCGTTTCATGCTGTTTTGTAGTTAGAACATGATGGCTCTTTTATAATAGTCTAAATTTGAAAGAAAATGGAATGGTTTCTCTCCCTACCTCACATTCAATTACCAGTTTTACTAACCCTGTTTAAATATTAACTTTATTTGGGGGGGGGGGGGGGGGGGGGGGGTTCAGCAATGTTTAACATGCAGTAGATTTAGTTCTGCATGAATGTGATGTCATTGTCTAGCATGTGGTACAACTTCAATGGATGTCCGATTGTTTGTAGTACAGTACACGCATGTGTTTAATATACGTTTCACTTTTCAGAACTTCAATGTTTTTGGTAACCAAGTAACGTTAAATTCTAAATATAATCATACTTTGTTCATCACTTCATCAGTGAATATTATTGTTAAAAATAGTAAATAATTAATTATTTGTAAAAGACTCTAAACTAAAGTAGATGAGATTAGTATATTTAATACAGGGAACATTTTGTTCAGTATAGTATTGCAATTCACTTTGCAAGTTTCGGATATAGCTACACAATGCAAAAACATTAAATAGTTGCTAGTCAATTCTTATATTGATAGCACCGTAACTAATCAAAATTTTAAAAACAAAATGTTCCCTGTAATACTTATTAATTTTGTTTTTTGAATTATTTTACAGTTAAGACTACTTGAACATCAGCAAAGGAATAACAGATGACCCCACAGTGCCACGTTCTGACCTGAGGTACACTTAATATTAGATTATCACAGTTACCTTATCTAAGATATGCACATCTAAACGTATGTGCAAAATATGTGTACAAATTCCATTAAAATCCTTAATTCAAGTCTCAGTCTATTTATAAATAAGAAAAAAGAGATAATTTCTCAAGATTTAATTTTATTAATGCTGGTAATCATATTTTTTTTAATGAAGAACTCTGCTGAACATTAAGTTTCAGCTTAAGATTGGCATATGTGAGGTGGCACTATTGGCAGCCTTTTGAACAGGTGAAAATAACTACATACTGAAAAAAACATTTGAAAGTGTGTTTCATCTGATGTAATGATTTTTTTTCTATTTACAAATATTATGTCAAACTAATTACATTATCTGAAACAAAAAGATAAATAGTCATGGTCATAATGGGTATTTTGTTCCAGGACATATGTAGTCTATGGAGAAACCTAAAATGGAAACGTAGATTCAGTTATACTTCAAGCTTGATGCTGTTATGTTTTCTGTTTCCGACTGTTACAGAACCTGGAACAGAAATAAGTGTGTGTCAATAATTCATTGACAAATTTAGACTAATACTCTTTCATGGACGCTAAATTTGGTAGATCTAGCCATAAAATTTTATTATAATTTAAAGTGGTATACAGTTATTTCAACTTTTATTAATTTTTAAAGAACAACATTCAGATTGCACTTTGTCTATGACAATATCCACAACCTCTTTGTTGTATTCACTACAATGTCACCCAGCAGGATGTTGTGTATAGTTTCTTGGCATTTCTCTGAAACAATAAAATAACCTGGGTTCAATATGTAAAAAAAATAACAAGAAGGGATATAACAAAATTGGCATGTCACTTTAAAATAATAGAATGAATGAATGAATGTTTAACGACACCCCATCACGAAAAATACATCGGCTATTGGGTGTCAAACTATGGTAATGCAAACAAATAAAGTGATGATCAACATAAAAATTCAAGTCCCAAATAAAAACAGCGTAAAGAACTGTGCAAAAATACAAATATCACAGATAGATACTGACTTTTACTCTAAATTTCAATTTGTGCTGTATTGGCCATTCTCAAAGAAAATGTTACACCCCTGCACCACGGTGAGGTTACAGCACGCGCAGGGGTTAAAATAATAGAATGCAGGTGCTTACAATACATACAAGTATTCTTGAAATAACACTAAACTTTACTTTTATTTTAATATTGATAAAAAAAAGCTTTGCACATAGTTATAACACTTATATTTCAATAGAGGATTTATTTGGTAAACAAATGTTGAAATATTAGGGCGAAGTTGGCCACTGGCCAACATCCCCCCAAAAAGTGGCCAACTTCACCCCATATGAAATGAAAATCCATCCCATAAATTTAAATTAATGACTGCTCTGAAAATTAGTTACATGGGATTAGCATTAAATAAATTAACACACCAGACCATAAAATGTGCATTTATATTATTTATACTGAGTAGCATATATAGTTGTAATTTGTATAATTTTTTTTTGTCAAATGTTCAGTTACAAAAAAAACCCACTTACTTACAATGGCTGGCTTCTGTTGAAACTCCCACTCTGGAAACTTGAAATAATGATCTTGACTTAAAAAAAGTGGGTTAGAAATAATAGTAACCCTTTATATTTTCACTTGAAATTTTCTGAGATGCACAAAAGTGGACGTAAATGACAATTAAGATCTTCATGTCGGCCATGTTTGGTCACAGAATGAATGAATGAATGAATGAATGTTTAACGACACCTCAGCACAAACATACATATCGGCTATTGGGTGTCACAAATGGTAAGTATATGGAAATATCATTTATATATATATTCATGTAAAACCACAGTGTAAGGAGCTGTGGGGGAAAAGTATAATATAATACATAAAATCAAGGTAAGTATATTTTAAAACTTTGTATAGAAGTCAAAGTGTTTTAAAAACTTTACAATTAATTCTGGATGGAATTTAAAAGATTCCAAAACATTTCTGTTGCCAAATATATCATTTCTCGTCGGCTTGAGATGATCACACTCCACCAAAATGTGCCGCACAGTCAGTGTACACTGACAATGTTCACACTGTGGGGGAGGGTCCTTCTTTAAAATAAACGAATGCGTCAGATATGTATGGCCGATGCGGGCACGGCACTGTTTGGTCACAGAAGTACAAGGCTACTACGACCTTATTTTGCTTCATTTGGATAATATATTGATGGGTTTTTTTCAATAAGAGTTTTAATGAAACTATGACCAAGGAAAAAAAAAACGTTTTACCTTCTTCTTTTTTTTTGGGGGGGGGGGTGTGTCTGCGGTACCTACCTCAGTATGAACACTGACTGTGTGACACATTTTGGTGGGGTGTAGGACAACATGTCAATGGAAAAAATGTCAACTATCAAAGTGGTACCTAGGCCAAAATGTCAACTTTCAGATTATACCTAATTTGTAAAAAAAAACCAAAAAAACCCCACCGAAAAGTTACTATTATATAACCTTTCATTTGACCAATCAAAACACTGCTTGAATGCATTTGACAACATTAAACGTGTATATGATTGTCTCAACAACAGAACATGGGTGATGGAATTTTGTTTTTAAATACCAATAACTTGATTAGTTTATCAAAATGGCTAAACAGCTATACAATTACCAATGAAAGGAGCATCCTCTAATTATTCAAAATTTTGTAATGAACAAAAACTCGATTTTCTCGACAGACACACACACACACACACACACACACACGTTGACATTTTGTCCGAGATACCACATTAGTGGTTGACATTTTGTCCATTGAGAATCTATCTGCACACCATTTTATTGGGGTCTAATCATCTGAAGTAAAATTATATATTTGGCAACAGAAATGTTTTGGAATCTTAAATTTCAACTAGAATTAATTTTAAAGTTTTTAAAACACTTTGATTTCTATACAAAGTGTACTTACCTTGCTATTTGAATTGTATTATACTTTTCCCACATCTCTTTACACTGTCGTTTTACATAATTTTATAAAATAAAAAACTTGCCTTTTCTGACGCCCAATAGCCGATGTGTATTTTTGTGCTGGGGTGTCGTTAAACATTCATTCATTCCAATGTCTTCTAGTAGTATCGTTAAAAATATATAAAATAACTGTCACTGTAGGGGTTGAAACTGCCTTTTCCATTCAGCGGACCGATAAAAAATACGCCAAATTTCCTTCATTTAAAATGCGCGCTTTTCCCCCCTTTGGCATTAATCCTACGGTACATTCCAAATTTCATAGCACCCAAAGCAACCCTCCGCCTTCTACCGACCCTCTCCCATACACCCCAACCTTTTTCTATCCTGGATGGAGGAGCCGGTCGAGGCTGCACCTGTGCCAAAGACAGCCGTGCGCTAAAAGAGTTTGCTCTGAATGTGCACGTTAGTTAGTCCATATACCATACCAGGAGTGGAAAATTACCGTTCAACACCAGAATACTCTACCTCCAATAACGCATGTCAAACGGAACTTTTGCTTGCTTAGTTTGATGCTTTGTGAACAATGCTTTTGTCCGAATCATCTGCGTTATCGACATGCACGTCGCAAGTTAGCGTTAAGACACGAAAGCTATCTAGACGGCTTTGGAGCATCCCTTACTTGGGATGGTGATACGACAGTGTCCCTTTTTATCAATTGGCAATAAAGATGTTATATTTTGTTGGGTACCCAGCCATGTTGGCATTAAGGGTAACGAAAAGGCAGATGTCACTGCCAAGTCTGCTTTGAACTTGCCCCATGTCCATGTTGGTGTCCCTAACAGTGATTTTAAATTTCATATTAACCAATATTTCTTTTCGACTTGGCAAGACGATTGGGACGGTGCGGTTGCGAACAAGCTTCACTCTGTCAAGGCAGTCATCCTACGGGCGATGCAGGAAGGATGAAGTAGTCTTGTGCCGTGCCCGCATCGGCCATACATATTTGATGCATTCATTTATTTAAAGTCCTTCCCCTCAGTGTGAACATTGTCAGTGTACACGGACTATGCGGCACATTTTGGTGGAGTGTGATCATCTCAAGCCGACGAGAAATGATATATTTGGCAACAGAAATGTTTTGGAATCTTTTAGATTCCATTCAGAATGAATTGTAAAGTTTGTAAAGTAAAACACTTTGACTTCTATACAAAGTTTTAAAATATACTTACCTTGATTTTATGTGTTGTATTGTACTTTTCACCCACAGCTCCTTACACTGTGGTTTTATATAAATATATATATAAATATTTTCATATACTTACAATTTGTGACACCCAATAGCCGATGTGTATTGTTTTGTGCTGGGGTGTCGTTAAACATTCATTCGTTTAGTCTGCAGCCCTCTTATTGCACTTGATGTTGCTTGCTTGTTTTAGGTCTGAACGGTTCGGCCTTCCAGCTTTTGTCAGTGGGATTTCTAATGGTTAAGGGAATTGTGGTTCAGGAGAAAGGTTGTTTAGTTTAGCTCTTGTAATAAGCTAGAGCCAATCACCCATATCAACTTAGGCATACATCTCTGTCTTCGAGGCTACTCTTATGTCGTAACTCTCTTCGTTAGTGCATGAATGCAGTGTTGTGTCAGATTAATTGAACATTAACGTTTAGCAGTGTTGTGATTTTCTTTGTCCTTTCAGCCACAGGATCAAAAGTGTGCCTTTTCGAAATTCCAAGACAAAATTCCACCTTAGAGGCATGCGTGTTTGTTGTTTTTCTCAAAAGAGAAATCAGGTAGACATTATATATCTGATGTCCATTTTTGCTTGTTACTGCACTGCTACAATATAATGCATGCAAGTAATTGCACATAATCTTGCAATGCGTTGGGAAATAATGCATTTCTGCGTCAAAACTTCTCTCCAATATTTTCACTCTTCGTCACTGCTTGAATACATTGTTAAATATTTAAAAATTAAAAATAAATAAAATGAGGTTTAACTAAAGACTAATAATTTGTTGCAGCATCGCAACAGTCCTTCAGAATACAGTGTTGTGTCAGATTAATGTTACATTAACTTTTAAAACAGTGTTGTGATTATCTTTGTCCTTTCAGCTAAAGGATCAAGTGCCATTTTAGCTGAATTAATAGTTCTTGTGGAACACAAAAAGCCCACATTGGAGACGTCTTTTTTTTTTCAAAAGAAATCGCACATATATTATACATCTTAGGCAGTGCGTTGGAAAATTCACAAAATCAACAATGCGTTTGTGCCTCAATAATGATATTCTTACCAATATTCTCATACAAACAGATTCCTCTTGTACATTGAAAGTATATATAATAGCAGGCGTTTCTAAAGACCATCCTTAAGTTCGGCTGTTTTCCGGTTTGCCAGCGTATTCAGCCTCTGTTGGTGGTTTTATTATGGCAAATGTTCTGTTTTATTGGCATCTCTAACACGTCATCGTGGTGCAGGGGTGTAACATTCTCTTTGAGAATGGCCAATACAGCACACAACTGAAGTTTTGAGTAAAAGTCAGTATCTATCTGTGATATTTGTGTTTTTGCACAGTTCTTTACACTGTTTTTCTTTAAATCTTGACTTTTTATATTGATCATCACTTTATTTTTTTGCATTACCATAGTTTGACATCCAATAGCCGATGTATTTTTCGTGCTGGGATGTCGTTAAACATTCATTCATTCATTCATTCTCTAACACGTCGCCAATAGAACTAATTTTGAGACCGTAAAACCATAGATATACGTCTGTGAATCAGAAGACACAAGTAGCCTATAGAGAAACTAAGCTGCCTTATTCAGGGCATAAAATTTGGCACGAACGATTTTGTCGTTCGTCTGTCGGTTATGCAAAACCAATATCGACACGAACGACGGATCGTTCGTGCAAAAAATATAATCGCTCGTCAGAAAATGTAAACTGACGTGTTTTGGCCAATATAACTATTTTTGTAATAAAATAATAAGAGAACGGGCCTAGCATTGCAGGTGTGAGAAAAAAAACCCAATGTATCCATTTGAACTCGACATCGCGGTCAATTACAAAGTCGGCACCGTCATTAGAAGTGTCAATAACATTTAGTAACATAGTCGCACGTTCCCTTTGATCATTTCGCTTCGTGCGGAAAACAATACGTGCTTTGCAAATTAAAGCGGTTTATGAGTATTTATTAAACGTGACATCACCTTAGCCCGGCATTTAGTTATATAGAGTTGTTAAATGTCAGGACCTAATGCGAAAAAACGCAAAAGGACATCGTTAGTGAAAAAAACTTTTAAAAAATTGTGGTTTTCAGACGATTTCGCAGGTAAAGCCGCACACCCTAGTTCCATCCAACGAAAATAAATTATAATTTGGTTAATCTACAAACCTGTAACACACTTAGATCACGTTTTTATCAAATGGAGTGAAAAAGCAGGTTTTATATCGATAAATACCATGCGAATCCCCATGTTCCAATTGCTTGAACTAATTTTGAAAGTGTGTATTCTGATGTCACCGGTAGATGTCGCTCGAAGCACAACAATGCCTACGTCACGACAAGTTTCACAGACTTGGGGTGCGTTCTTTTCACCTCTCCTGGACATGTTCCAACTGTTCTGTCCTGGTTGTATCCCCTCTCCAGATATCGTAGGACTTAGCAAAATTATTGGTTTTAAGGGTTTGTAACGTTTTGTATTGAGATACTTACTTGTCTGAACTTTATTGTTACTGAAAATATTCACGAACTGTGAAGAAAAATCTCACAAATGAACAACAACAAATCGGATGTTCAATGCGCGAACCGTGCACGAGAAAACAAACCGAACCAAAATGATAACGGTCACGTGGTATACCAACGTCTGTGACATTGAAATGGAAATATCCCGTCTAAAAATATATTAGACCTTGTCTGCTCAACAGTTTTTTCTCAAACGTACGTCGGTTTTTCGGAAATACGAAAAATGCATTTTGTGGTATTACAAACACCAGGATTACCAGGATTACCAAAAAACACTTCAGGTGAATGGAAATGTATATTCTAAATAATAAACGGTAAGTAAAGTGCAATTTTATTTGTGAAAAAATGGGTTTAATAGCGAAAAACAACGCCGTGATAGTTAACAACTAGCCGTAACTAGGGTGTGTCCCTTTAATACAAACGAGAATGGCGACGTATGTAAAGTTATATGCAAACGTATGTACGGACAATTTTGTGGCTATCCCTAGTGAAGCTAGGTTAAGACAAATGAAAGGGTCAGCTTTGGACAATGTCAAAACTGACACGTTTATTGTGAGCAAGAACATACCACGAGACCGCGTATTGTGCACAATAAACTCGTGCAATAAATAGGAAGCGAAAAAAACGTATGTGAAGTTCCAGGGCTCGAAATGCAGTGTTAGTATGCTGATTTTTGCGTCTGCATGTAACTTTTAAAACTGGGTGCACGCGGTGCATGCTAATATTGTTCAAGTACTGTGTATTGCGTATACTAGTATCCTGTTGCCTACTAGATTCAGACTCAAGTTGTTAAATTTTTTGTATGCATTTCGTAATCTGTTCGCCACATGAAAACGATAACTTCTATCTTATGGGCGCATCCATTTTGAATCCCATAATCCTACTTACAACAATGGCGCCCTTTCGGTCATTTCCGTGAAATATATTTGCGAAAATTGCCGGCAATATCTCGGTTATATCCATGAACGGTATTAGGGAAGGTGCTCGAGACCGACTTTGGGGTATCCACGCGCATAACACGGTTGTTGTTGTCACTGACAAATTGAACTCCGCCAGATCTGTGATCAATACAAAGTACCGTAACTGCCTTGAAAATTTTCGACCTCGGATATGGGCACTTAATCAGATGATTGCGAACGTGCAGGTGCGTTACTCGCGTAGTTGACTCGAAGTCAGCCAGTGATTATTTCAATCGCAACTTCTCGTCGAATTCCGTAGGCTAATTTATATTATACCAACAGATCTTATCGAGTTAAAAAAGTTGATAACTTGCTTAATACAAAACAGAAATATTCGTACGTTTTAGTAATAGGCCTATTATAGATTTCTGTAAGGCGTTTACGTTGGGTGAAATTTTCAAATTTGATCAAGAATCCGTAATAAACGCAGTTGTATAACGTTCCGGTACTGTTAATAAATAAATATAGGTATTGCCGAATAATTCCGAATAGCTTCGTATAAAAACAACAACGAAGTTGCCTTATTTTTGGTGCATGCAGAATTTTAATGGTGCATGTAACTTTTTTTCCAGCATGCACCTGGTGCATGTAGATTTCTTTTTTCATTTCTAGCCCTGAGTGACACCTGTGTGGTTACGTTGAAATATATGCATTAATTCTGAAACATGTATTGTAATGAAAACAAGTATAACCCTTGCTAAATCAATTTATTAAAATATGACATACACAGCGAAGAAAATAGTACGTTTAATAAGGGACTTTAAAATAACGAAGTGGAATTAGAACATGATGAAACACTGAGTTGCAGCATCGACTGGATCGATCGAGTATTCGCAGAACTTCGGGTCTTTCCGTTCAGACCCCGTTCGTTCAGACTATTGTTTGGCGCCAACAAGTATTCCCATGTAACAGAACCGATGGGGTAGTGTGCTGAAATGTAAATGGCAGCTTTCAAGAGTCCCAGCATACCAAATAATAATAATAATTTAGTATTTATGATAAGAATATAGAGAAAAGCTACGAAAATCGCCCATCTTAGATTCTCATTTGATTACCGTTGCCGGTTAACCTTTTCATTTGTCGGCATATCATTTTTCTGAAAAAATTAAATTTTATGCCCTGCTCATTAATCGCACATTTTGTATTAAATTTGTAATTGAGATTACATATGCAATGAAGTATTTAGCTTGTTTATTGTGGATTATAAATATTTAAAGTAGAACAAAAACCAAATAGTGTGTCGTCTGGTTCCTATGAGCCTGGAGCCTGTTTCACAGAATATTAGCAGTTAAACACCGCCTTCCCCCTCCCTCCCCCCAAAAAACCCCCAAAACAAACCGGACCATACATGCATATCTACAGTCGGAAAATTATAATCTACTAGTACCTGCAGTTGCTTTGGTCTCCAGATTGACGTCACTCGCATAGAAATATTTATTATCGTCCTAAACCACAATCAAATGCGTACGACCCCCCCCCCCCCCCCCCTGCAACACGCACACACACACACACTAATACCCGCCCTGCACACAATATTCGTGCGATTTACCATATTCTAGAGTAAATGTAGGATGGGCTTATTGCGTTGATACATTTAGCATTATATTGCGCTCGAAGCATAAAGGTCGCATGTTGTTACCCTCCCCCCCCCCCCCCCCCCTGGGGCTTATGCTGGACAATTATGGCTCTTTGTCAGTTAAACGTCAACTGATGGAACTGGCCAGTATCGCCCCTAGTTAATGAGAACAGTTTGCCACCTCGAAAGAGGAATACACGGAGAAAATGCACTACGGAGAGGCAACACAAGGGGACCAAACCTGGCGGTTCAACTGTCGGGGGCGGCCCCGTCTGCTCCAGCTGTAAAGACTCGAACACCAATGGGGAAGGGTGGTGCAAACCCGGCAGTCATCGGTGGGGGATTGAGTGGTTCCTTCCACGTCGTCACCCGCTCGACAGTACGAGCGTGACTGGGGGGGGGGGGGGGGGGAACAGTGGTTTACTTTGCAAACATGGCGGTTCCACCCACCCAGCACCTAGGCCTATGGAGGACAGTGACTATCACGGAACCGCCGGCCAGTTCAGATCTATCAACTCCACCCGTTATGGTTCTAGCAGAGAAGCCAGGAGGAAAGTCTGTCCTGGATGCCAACCCGCCGGTACACCAGGGCCCGTGCTTATAAAAACTTGGCTTAATCTCTAATGTCGTCAGACGCATACGAATTGTATGGCGTTGTCATGCCATTACCATCTGATACTCTTATTAATCTCGAGTCTAGACTCTTGGAGCGTTATAAACACCAGACCTGGAATCAACCTGGTCCATATTTTGCGACAACCTCCGCTCGAAATACAGCCACTGCCGTCTGCGTCCAAGGAGATTTCCCGGAAGAAACCGAACTGTCGTACGCTGTTAAGCCAAAGTCAGTGCGCCCTTACCATCTAGACAAGGAAGGAAGGAAATGTTTTATTTAACGACGCACTCAGCACATTTTATTTACGGTTATATGGCGTCAGACATATGGTTAAGGACCAGACATATTTAGAGAGGAAACCCGCTGTCGCCACTTCATGGGCTACTCTTTTCGATAAGCAGCAAGGGATCTTTTATATTCACCATCCCACAGAGTAGCACATACCACGGCCTTTGAAATACCAGTCGTGGTGCACTGGCTGGAACGAGAAATAGCCCAATGGGCCCACCGACGGGGATCGATCCCACACCGACCGCGCATCGAGCGAGCGCTGTACTACTGGGCTACGTCCCACCCCCTAGACAAGGAAGATACTACCCGAGCTCTATACCGGAGATGCGTTTCTTAAAGCTCGGCGGAACAGGCTGTTTCGTCAAGCTATCCCGTGACACAACATAGACAACATACCTATCCACCGCATACCATTACCCGAGAGGCGAGATTTAGCTGTCTGTTGAGGTGCTTGCGTCGCAGGATCGATCCACCTCGGTCTATTCAGCTGAGGGTTTTTTTCTCCTTCCATCCAGTTTACCACAACTGGACAGATATGCTATCCTGTCAGGGATGGTGCATATACAAAAATCCTTTGCTACTAATGGAAAACATGTAGCGGGTTTCTTTTCTCAGACTACAAATCAAAATTACCAAACGTTTGACATCGAATAGCCGATGATTAATCTCAGGGCAGCATGACACTGATCAAGACACGGGGCGGGAACACAGTTCAGTGGTACAGCACTCGCTTGATGCGCGGTCGGTCTGGGATCGATCCCCGTTGGTGCGCCCATTGGGCTATTTCTCGTTTCAGCCAGTGCATCACGACTGGTATATCAAAGGCCGTGGTATGTGCTTATAAAAGATCCCTTGCTGCTAATGGAAAAAGAGTAGCCCATGGAACGGGTTTTCTCAATATCTCGATACCGATGCAGCTCATTGCTGCTATCCTCAAAACCACATTCATCACTCCGTCAGACCTATAAAAACAATTGCAACAAAGAATATATTCCATAAGAAAAAAAATAATGTATTAACTCAAAACCACCTTTGTAATCAGTCTGTCACATCTACAAAAATAGTAATAAAAGATACATGTATAATCCATAAAAAAAAAATAATAATAATGAGTTTTGGCACATCTACAAGAAATAGTAATAAAGGATATATTCCATGAGAATTTACCTGTATATGCATAGCCCGAGTACTGATATTTTTTTTCTTTTCTTGCCAATACCCCCCCCCCCCCCCCCCTTCCGAAAAAGCAGAACATTCAGCCATGTCTGTTGCTCTTGTAACCACCAACAACTAACCCACTATCCTGGACAGACAGCCCAGATAAGTGAGGTGTGTGTGCCCAGGACCGCATGCTTGAACCTTAATTTGATATAAGCATGGAAATCGGTTGAAATGAAATGTCGCTATTGTAGTGGAAGATATGACTGCCCCTCCTCTCCAGTGCTAAATATACCGAGCTCTTGATCAGTACCTGGAGCCTTCACACCAGACCGATGTGCGAGGATAATAGTAACCATTATCGTATTACATTCTAGGGAGGCACAGTGTAATGGTGGTACGGCTTCAGGTTGCCAGACTCTCCTTTCAAATTCACCTGTGAAAGACATTTTCGCGCATACTACAACTATAACAACCCCCCCCCCCCCCCCCCCAAAAAAAAAAAAAAAAAAAGAAGAAGAAGAAAGAATAGTGGTACGGCCATGACTTACCTATTTCAAAAGTGGTACCGTCTGCGTCGCCACTGACATTTACCAAGAATATGGAGTCCCATTGCCACCTGAAGCTATACTGAACTAAGATGATTGTGGTGTCAACCCACCAAACCCGAGTTTTGAACCGAACGATGGTCGCCAAGTGAGAGACGCACTTTTGATTAGTTATTTCACAAGATTTGCTAACATGTAAACATTTTCGACTGTTGTTGAAAAAAGGGAATATTTTATTTTCTCAGTAGAAAATGACTGATTAATTAATGTTTCTCTACATACACACCTGTATTGAATTGTACTAAAATAATTTACCATCACAAACAGCCTGTGTTCTTTGTTGTTATTAAAGATTATGAAATGTCAAAAATCGTTCGTTTCTAGTCGAATCTAAATAATAACTTCTGAATAAATTAAAATAAATTTTAAAATAAAAAACGTAACAGAAACTATTAAACGTACATAAATAACATATATCTGTGATAGTTGGTGATTTCTTTGTTTAATGTTTATCACTGCGTTGCTGATGACAAGGAAGACATAACACACCATGGCCTTTGAACTACTGCATTGACTACAACGAGAAATATCCGAATGGGCCTTACGTGATCATTACAAATTAAAATTATAAATGGTTCATTCTCCATTAAGTGCACTTTCTGAAGCCACAATATTTTTATTTTCTCAATAGTATCATTTCAATTTTTTTTTTGATATAGACATTTTAAGTATATTTTTAATATAAATTTGTGAAAATAAATGCTTAAATGTTTGATCTTAATTAGAAAAAAATATCTCAACTACTTGCATGTCAGAACATATTGTCAATGGTGATACGGGCGATAGAACAAGTATGACAAATGCATCAGATTTAAAAAGAAACTTACATATACTAAAGTTCAGATGACACATACATATGCTCAAGGGTGTTCAGCCAATATGAAAGCTGAATATGTGCAAACAAGTGTCTCAAAAGATGATAATATATTTATATTGATATTTATGACATGGCATTTTTGTTGCATTTTATGTTTCTGTGATATTTAAATTATTTTTAACACAATGTGGTGTTTTTTGCAACATACATATATATGCATATTGCACATTTCTTTTTATTTGCCAAGCAAATTATTAAAATATTCAGTGTGGAAAATGTACTGGTTACACCACTGACTCACAGTAACACCACGGTCTTAAACAGTATACCAATATGATAAACTGAGTAACAAAACAGCCAAACATAACTGTTAAACATTCTAACTTTATTGAAGAAATATTCACTTAAAATGCTTTTAACACAAATTCAACACGAGTTCCAGTCTTGAAATTAGATTAACTTGATGCATATAATGTTGTTTATTGTTTTATTGTTTGCATTTCATTCAATACTAGTTTCTTCACAATGACATTAAACAATTCAGACTTTATTTAATGAACTTTCACTTAAATGTTTTAAAACAAATTCAGAATTTCAGAAAAGACCGTGTCTATGGCAAATTTGTTTTTTGTATTTCATCCCAAACGACATGTCTTCTGTTGGCATACACAGGTTCAGAAATGAAACAGATAAACTGTCCATCACCATACCAATTTATATCCTCATGAGGAGATGGCCAGTAAAATCTGTTTGTTCCAATTCGATGCATGCATTTGATTTTAATGTCATTGTTTTCAACTGCTTGTATTAAACCTGGATAAACTTCTCCGTCATATTGTATGGCACACCATTTTCCAATATGTTCGTTCGTAACTACTTCAGATCTGTATATCAAGGAATGAATGCATGTTTAACGACACCCCATCACGAAAAATACATCGGCTATTGGGTGTCAAACTATGCTAATGCAAACAAATAAAGTGATGATCAACATCAATATAAGAATTCAAGATTTAAATAAAAACAGTATAAAGAACTGTGCAAAAATACAAATATCAAAATTTCAATGTTGTGCTGTATTGGCCATTCTCAAAGAGAATGTTACACTCCTGCACTACGGTGAGTTTACAGCACGCGCAGGGGGTATACCAAAGATGCCTGGACCTCAGTAGATGAACCGACAGCAGTTCCGTCTGTTTCTTCTGTTGTGCTTTGTTGGGTTTTTATCACGCTGACAGCTCTCAATGCATAACAAGGGCAGTCTGGTTTCCCTGCTGAACATACGCAGCTCATATCCCGGACTGGAAATAAAATTATAACTTCGAGCAGCTGCATGGTGCCCTTTACATTCATAAGAGATCCGACCCCTGCCAACATATTGAACTTCTCCTCAACTATTTGACTGAAGTTGTGAAAGAGCTTGATGGATAAATTCTGATTTTGAAGTAAATTAAACGGTGATGTTGCGTCAGGAATATCATGTCCTTGACGTACAAGTCTATCGGCAGTTCTTTTGACTGATCCTTCAACACCATCAGGTGCTTCTTTGCCGTGGCTTGCTTCAAAGAAATGCCAGGCAATTTGTCTTAAGCCTTTCTTGAATGGTTCTCATGAGAGTAAGTAAAGGTTTGTCTTTTGTCGGTACTGTCTTGCAGGACTGTCGCTAAACACATGTAAAGTTTCAACATCCGGGTACTCTTTTCGGACCAAATCAAGAACAGGATCCATGTGTCCAGGTTGCAGCCGGTTCATGTTGCCTTGACAACGGTGCATCTGAATTACTGACGTAAAGGACACTGGTATGCAGTGAAACCTGTTGACGAGGTCCTCCAAAATGGACTGAATGTATCTCTGATGCATATCGGCATTCATAATTTTCGCTCCAGTCAACATGTATTAGGCATTCACTTGGTTTCAACCGGCGTCGTGGTTACGTCATCGGTCAACAGGCTGGTAGGTACTGGGTTCGGATCCCAGTCGAGGCATGGGATATTTAATCCAGATACCGACTCCAAACCCCGAGTGAGTGCTCCGCAAGGCTCAATGGGTAGGTGTAAACCACTTGCACCGACCAGTGATCCATAACTGGTTCAACAAAGGCCATGGTTTGTGCTATCCTGCCTGTGGGAAGCGCAAATAAAAGATCCCTTGCTGCTAATCGGAAAAAGTAGCCCATGAAGTGGCGACAGCGGGTTTCCTCTCACAATCGTGTGTGGTCCTTAACCATATGCCTGACGCCATATAACCGTAAATGCCAATTTCGAAAAGTCAACTCCCTGAAACTCCAACTATTTCCTCGTCCTCTCCTGCGCATGCTGTAACCTCACCGTGGTACAGGGGTGTAACATTATCTTTGAGAATGGCCAATACAGCACAAATTGAAATTTTGAGTAAAAGTCAGTATCTATCTGTGATATTTGTATTTTTGCACAGTTCTTTACACTGTTTTTATTTAAATCTTGAATTTGTATATTGATGTTGATCATCACCTTATTTGTTTGATGACTCCCAATAGCTGATGTATTTTTCGTGCTGGGGTGTCGTTAAACATTCATTCATTCCTTCATGATCGAGTTATCTAAGTTTGACTGTATATGAAAATATTATTTATATAATTATGTAAAACCACAGTGTAAGGAGCTGTGGAGAAAAGTATAATACGATACAAATATCTATGTTGTATATTTTAAAAATTATAAAAATCAAAGTGCTTTAAAATAAACTTTAAAATTAATTCTGGGTGGAATTTAAGAGATTGCTGTTACCAAATATTCAACTCCACGAAAATGTGACGCACAGCCATTGTAAGTAGCAGTAAACGAAATAACTTCCGGCTGGGTCAAAGTTCGAGGTACACCTAATTTTTTATAGAGAAGTTAATAACACAAGTGGTTGGTGATAAATGTGAGGGTTGGTGTGCAGGTCTCTATTACGGTATTTATCTAATTACGGTACTATGTCTTCCCTATAACCAAAAGGCATACACGAACACAGAACTATTGATGTGATGGTGATTAGCCCTATCACACCAGTGTTTACTACGTGTATCTCTACACAACACACCAAATATCGAAATAATAGAATGTAAGAAAACAAAACCCCACCAAAACATTCCTTTCCTTTGTGTTGTCACTGACGACAATGTGGAGTATGTAGGGTTTCTTTTCGTGTGTGCCAACAATGAGTCATCCCAATTACTACCACGGATCGGCGCCTTCCATCTTCTGAGGAAAGAGTTAACTACCGTCCTTGTATTGGTTTATGGACCGACACCTCCATGCCATCTTCCACTAACTCGCTGCTTATTGCCCGTGCCATGATGGCTGTCACTCCGATCAACCTCTGCTATTTTGATAGGGTCATAAACAGCCTTTGTTAAAATATTTCTTAGAGATATTTACGAAGCGCGGTCAAAGCGTCTGAAGCCAGATTTGTTCGGAGACAAGCTAGCGAATCCCATTAAACGGATCTGTGCACACAAAAACACAAAGTAGTGTGCATTAATGCCGTCACGCCAAACCTCAAAGCAAAGCGTAGATATATGCTGCTAGATAATTATTGTTGGATCTTCGGAAATCGTGTTCATCGTCAGTGTCAAAATGGGTCAGGCAAAATCAACTTTAATTTTTGCAAACATGTTTCCCAATCAGATCGTCCACTCCAAAGCAACGGTCCAATTAGTTAGTGCCGGCTACTCTTGAACTTTCTTGTTGACGTGAAGCCTTTTTTTCCAAATGAATGACGGGGTTTTCATCTGAGCAATGGACAACAGATTCCCCTCTAAAAGTACAGACTATCCACGGCTCTCTGGAATAGCGTTATACTAATTATCATTGACAGTAACCAGAACCACCTCGTTAAATCAGCATTTTGAGAAAAATGTCTGGTTGATCGCTGTATGTTTTATTCATTGACAGATCCGCGTTTGCTTGATCCCGTTTCTATTGATATCATACATAATAAGATCGTGATGGAATCCGACATAGATTGCGAATAATTCGGTCGGAAGATCAAATATGGATGACAAATGACTACCGGTTTCCCAAAGTTGGAATACATTATGAACAGTAACTTGAATACGTATCGATGTCCTTAGTGTGTACTTATAAACATTGACAGTTAGGTCTCATAGGATATTTCCTTCCTGTTTTATTGTATGGGTGGTGTTTTCATGTGCTTGCCATTTGTGACAAAGGCCGATGTGTGTTGTTGTGTGGGGGTGCCGTTAAACATTCATTCATGCATCCTTTTTTTAATCACCACAGTGCGCCTCATTTTGGTAGAATGTAATCATATAAAGCTGTCGGGGAAAAACATATATTAGCAGAAATATATTAGAATATTTTAAATTACAAAACGTTATAAACTATCTTTTTAAAGGCGCAAGGACCTATGATAAGTAACGATTATGGAGAGCCCCTGCGCGTGCTGTAACCTCACCGTGGTGCAGGGGTGTAACATTCTCTTTGAGAATGGCCAATACAGCACAAATCTCCTTGTTTTCTTCGAGATACAATTGACATTTTGAGTAAAGGTCCGTATCTATTTGTGATATTTGTATTTTTGAACAGTTCTTTACACTGTTTTTATTTAAATCTTGAATTTGTATATTGATGTTGATCATCACTTTATTTGTTTGCATTACCATAGTTTGACACCCAATAGCCGATGTATTTTTCGTGCTGGGGTGTCCTTAAACAGTCATTCATTCATTATACAGTTGTATTAAGATCTGTAGATTAACCAAACATTTTGTATCATTCTCACGGCCTGAAACTAGGGATTACTCAGCACAGTTTAAAGGGACATTCCTGAGTTTGCTACATTGTAAGATGTTTCCAACTAATAAAATATTTGTACGATTAAACTTACATATCAAAAATATTTTCTTGTTTAGAGTATCAGTGTCTTGTTTATTAAGTGTGTTTCTGGTCGTCTTAATATTTGTATGAAGCCCAAACTGGATTTTGTCTTCAAATAATTTCGTAAATTTAACCTAGTACAAATATTAGGACGATCAGAAACACATTTAATATACAGCCACTAATATTTTATGCAGAAAATATATTTGATATGTAATTACAATCGTTAAAAAGTCTCTGTTAGTCGATAACATCTTACAAATTGCAGTAAATTCAGGAATGTCCCTTTAAATCTGAACAGTAAAACGGTTAAAATTAAGGATTTTGAGAAGGACTTCGCCGAGGCTACCCACACTGAATAACAGCTAGGAATTCTAGTTAAGACATCGACGTTATGGCTTGGTTGGTTTCCTGTGTTCATATTCCAAAGAGTGCGTTTTAACGTTTCTTTGGAACCTCGATGGGTGGGTCCAAAACAGAAAAATGGTCCAGGCGTGCTGTAAAAGGTTTGCCACCTAAAACCATATCTACGTATATCTAGGTAGACCACCTTACCAACAAGCTACTGGAAATTTGTTATTCGCTGTTAAATATGATGCCCCTCTGTGAAAGTCGTGCAGTCTTTTCCATTTTCAGTAGTCCGTCTCTGATTTTTCTCTTTTTGCAAATTGTTTTACTTTATGTTTGAAGTTGATTCCAAATAGATTTTTTCCAAGGAATCCGATGGTGCTAACCGATTTTTGATAAATTGTGTTAACATGACCCCTCGCCTGCCCCCCCCCCCCCCCTTTTTTTTTGTTGGGGATTGACATGAAAACTTACATATATATGTAAATTTGGTCGATTTGGATACTATTTGCATCGATTTATCTCAATTCAAGGATGGCCAATTCAATCAAATAATTTTCAAAATCCAAGATGGCCGCCATTATGCTCAACATTCAAAATGGCCTCGATAGCAATAAGTAGCATGAGTATGTACACATCAGTGTAATCAGCTATGAGACATGTACCTGCATGCCTCGAACAAGCATTGACAATATGCAGTGAAAGCCTTTGGTCAGTCTATTTGTGGAACTAACGAATGTCAGAGACATCTGTATCTGCAAATATATAACTATACTGGCATAGGAGTACGGGCGACCATTTTGGGCGGAGAGAGGGCAGGCTGGGATTTCTTTCTCCGAATTAAACGAAAATGCCTGAATCTGGATAACAACATATATTCATATTAGCAAAACTACCAAACAGATATACCAGGTTGCAAACGAATGTATTACAGCTAAGTTTGAGGGTAGAATGATACATGGTAAAAGGGTTAGGTTAGCACATTTTTCCGAATATCTATCATTTTTGTCCGAATTTGAATGAATGAATGAATGGTTTAACGACACCCCAGCACGAAAAATACATCGGCTATTGGGTGTCAAACTGGTAATGCAAACAAATAAAGTGATGATCAACACCAAAATAAAAATTCAAGATATAAATAAAAACAGTGTAAAAAACTGTGCAAAAATACAAATATCACAGATAGATACTGACTTTTACTCAAAATTTCAATTGTATCTCGAAGAAATCAAGGGGATTTGTGCTGTATTTGCCATTCTCAAAGAGGTTTTGCTCCAGCACTACCCCCTCCCCCGTCTCTTACGCTTATGTATACTGGGTATCTTTTGAGATATAGATGTACTGTCGATATGTAAAAGACCAGACAACAAGCAGTCACGACGGAGTTCTGTCTTGTTTTCGGCTGTTTGTCAGTGTCCTTTGTAAAAAAAAACAGAAGGCTATTCCATTCCCACAGCTTTAGTAAGATTTGAATGAAATCAAAGAATCTCTGTTCTCTACTTGTGTCTGGCTTACATTCTGTAGTGTTGAGTGGCAAGAAAGTTCCAAGACATTTAATGATTACACTGGGCACACCAGACTCCACTGGCATATAAAAGTACAGGTTACCACGCACTGTGAAACTGAACAAAATATTGTACTTCCCAGTAGTCAGTCATTATTAAGTCATTCAACCATTGACTAAAAAGTAACATTTTCAGACTAACCTTGGTTTATTTCCAACACCATTTAATGACGAAAAATCTATCGTACGAGCGTAGGTTGAACATTTGCAGTTATTAACTTTAATACATTCAGATGCATCAGCAATCACCACTGTCACCGTGTAACAGAACAAAATAGTCAATCGACTAAAAATATACTGTCCAAAGCTAAACTTCGACATATGATCGGTCACGTGCATGCATTGTTGTTATTGTCTCGATCTCTTTCAGGCACTTATCAGGCCTCAGATTACAGTTATCTTCCCATTTGGTTGTCCAAAATCCGGAAATTTGACCGCGCAAGTAGTCTGCTGTTTGACTGTGATTAGTTCATGGCAGACAGCTATGAAGTGGCAACTGTTTGACTGAAGTGACAGGGGATAGCATGTAGTTTGTAAACATGTGTAACTTGTTGACATTGAAGACTTGTTTGTGGTAATTGGGCCCATGCAAAAGTAGTGCTTTTTTGTGTAAAATGGGTGTACTCCGGCCTGGTTTAGAGGGTGTGTCTGTTTAAACCAATATGCTGGGAGAAAGAGCTGGACAACAGGGGTTGTCCTTTTCAGGGTATGTGTCCCCCATGCAGGCAAAGGTACATACAAAACTTCACGGGCCTGCTGATATTAATAAAAATGTTTTAGCCACTAAGGCTATATATAAACATATAGCGAAATTAATTGTGGTCTGAAGCCATCAGTTTTGATAGCCTGGTTCCTGTGCATAAACAGAGAATTCACAACACTAAAACGCTGCGTAATATTGAGAATCGCCAGTCTGCCGGATGGTCTCGTTCATCGTAACCGCTTTCGAATCATTTAACATACCTTTTAAGCTGATATAATATCTGTAAGAAGCTCAAACTGGATTTTTGTCTTCAAATAATTTTGTATGCAGGGTTGAAAATTAGCAGTCGCCCGGTCGTTAAGGGCGACTAAGAATTTTACAAAGCTCATGCGCGCATATACAAATAATGAGGGCGTATTTCAAAGTTAAGTTACATTGTAACTGATTATCGTTGTCGGTATTCTTTTTTTTGTTGGGTTTTTTTCACCGATTTATTTTCTTTCGATATTTATTTTATTATTAAACGTACACGTGTGAGTGCTTCGTCTATTGGAGGACAGCCACTCCCGAGGAAATCCTTTACTGGAGATTCTACCCTCTTGCATCGCCACAAAGTTTATTTCATCCCGCTTGCATCGCCATAAAGAAGACTGCCACCTCATGCTAGTTATATACTACAGTATGTGCAGTTCTACCTTTATTCTCGTTGCACTGCATTATTATTAATTTTGTTTTACTTCAGAGGCAATGCAAGTGTAGCTGCATAACTTGGCTGTTCTAGCATTTTGTCTTCACCCCTGTATTAAAAATGACATTTAATCTGTACAATTTAATGATCATTTGTAAAGAAACATTTTTATTTATACTGGATTTTTTTTTCTTCAAAAATGTTATTTGTTAGTATGAGGTTAAAACTTAAGAAAATATTTTTATATGAATTTCAACTTTGTTCATTATGAAATTACATGTCATTTCATCGGTTTTCTTTTGAAGCAAACGGACTATATACGGTGAGCACATGGTTATTATTCAACAAAGAACATTCTAGTTTTCATTTTGGCTGTGCAGTTAAATTTCAATGTGATAATTGGAGGGCTAGTTGAATTTGCGAAGGGCCAGTAACATTTTTCTTCAACTGGCCCCGAGGATTGCGTCTCCGGCGCGGCGGTCAACTTTATCGACCGCCCCTGTTGAGTCGCCTGTTGTTGCTGCTGCAGGCAAGAGGACGGCTACTTCGCCGACCCACCAGCCCTACAAGGCACCGCCGCAACATCCGTCTACCCCCCCCCCCCCCCTCCCCCTCGATCACGGAAATTGATAGCCACACCATACACCGGATGGTAAAGGCAGTCTGCGGCAACACCGTGTACCTGCACGTGATACGGACCATGCTTCACAAGAAACATCTGCTCCCCAACCTGGACAAGGCTGCCTCTCAGCTCTTCGTAGTCACCAACCTTCCATGGGCTTAGTAGGACTTTAAAATGTGTGGCCCACATTCAAAATTTTATGTTTATTTTTTGGTAAACAGTCCGACGCAGTTTATTTTGGCAGCTCGTCTAAATTGCTCAAATCACCGTAAAACCTTTTCGGTCGAGCAGTCTAATTTTTTGGTTTGGACTTAACTTTGTGTAGCTCAATTTGGTTTCGACCTAACTACTAAATTCGTATTCCAAATTCCGCCTACCTCAAACTTACCCCCCCCCCCCCCCCCCCCCCTCCGGGCTCGGACCATATAGGTCGGACTTTAAACTTTTAGACCTTCGTTCAAAATTTTATGTCGAAATTACTTCTTTTTTTAAAAATATTATTAAATAGTCCGATCCTCTCTTCTTTCTCTTATTTATTTTTGGACTGTCCTTCTAAAATGCTCCAAATTATATAAATATTCGGCCGAGCAGTGAATTCATTTTATTTGTGGCTTGTAACTTTTTTTTTTCTTTTTTTTAAATCCTACTAATTTCTTTTACTAGTTGCTATTTTCAAAATTCTGTCCATTTTTACCCCAATCTAATTAAAATTAGCTCCACTATTACATGTGGATCTAACAGCAGCCCGTTGGAGCTCATGTCCAGTTGACCTTTTCATTCGACCAATGAAAACTTTACTTGCAAAATCATGCCAGAGATTTGAAAACATTCGGGATTATGCCGAGGGTATACGAAATGATTCGGGTGAATTACGAAGTATCCCGGAAACTAATTGCAATGTAAAATTTTATATAAAATTCGTTTCAAGATGGAAAAAAACCCGTGATGGTATAGCCATAAAATCTGTTTATACTAGTATACTACAATCGACAGTTTATTTCTGCACTTTTCCCCATGTTTTTTTCAATGTTGAAATAGACCCAACAAGTTCGTCTATTGCATAAATAGTCTCGCCCGATATTTTTAGAATTTGTATGATCCCGAATAACGCTATAAAAGGCGAAGTGTAATTGGTCGATATTTAAATTGTTATTTATTGATGAATTGTCACCTGGACATGGGAGTCCACGCAATGCTAGTAGACCCAGTAGAGCTAATTTTAATCAGATTGTTTTCACCCCCCCCCCCCCCCCCCCCCCCCCCCCCCCCATCCCATCCCAAGTCAGGCCACCGATCGTATCGGAGGTCGGACTATGGATGGGCGTCTTAAACTAGTTATCTATCTAATTTCTTTTTGCCCGATCTAATCTAGCGACCAAATTTAATGAGTATAATTTTCTTTATTAATTAGAGATGCGCATCAGCATTTTAAAGGCCAACTATTTAATTTTTTGGATGTAAATTTCAAAATTGTCCCCTTAATTGTGGGTTTTTTCTGTCCCGGAGCAAGTCACTGGCTATCCAGATACAGGCCCCGGGACAGACATGCTCGAAACTAGTGATATATGAGTATGTTAAAAAATTTCGCACGCAACTGGCGACCTTTTTTTTTTTTTTTTTTTTTTTTTTTTTTTTGCTTTTCGTTTCTTTTTGTTTTTGTTGTTTTGAAAGGTGTGGTGCCGTGCGGCCGCCCTCCTTTAATTTTCACCCAGCGAGAACACTGCAGACTCTGTTCTCTTAAAACCATTTCTACTAGTAGCTGGAGCATTTGACAAACCAAAGCTCATAACCTTGAATTCAAATAAACTCTTATGAGTAGCAAAAGCTGTTTTCACAAACAAATATGATTTCTATCACACTAAGTATATAATTAGCAGGACATTGGATATCAAATGACATACTGTCTGCATCCCAGTAGTGTGTCTTCAGCTGATTCTTCAGATTTCTTACATCTTTCTTAGGTCCCTTTGGTGTAGTCCCAGTACTTAAATAATTGATGAGCAGTTCTGCTTTCAGTCGGTGTGTCTGAAATCTTGTGTGTATTGAATGCGTAATGTGGACATAATATAAAATAAAGTGTTGTTTATGTGTCAAATAATATCAATACAGCAGTGACTGCCGTTTCACGGGCGCGATTGCACCCACGTCCATATAGCGCCAGTAAAACATCTCGCGGCGCAAAAAAAAAAGCTCCCCTAAAGAGATTTTCAAGGTGAACATTTTATACTGTCAACTTATTATTTTTTAGAAATTGAAATTGAAACCAAAGGGGTTTTTTCAGCAAAAGAAAAACAGTGGTGTCTTCCTTAAAGGGACATTCCTGAGTTTCCTGCAATTTTAAAAATGTTGTCGACTAACAGTAACAGAGACATTTTAACAACTGTATCCGATATAAAACATTTTGCATAAAATATTACTGGCTGTATATTAAACGTGTTTCTGATCGTTCTAATATTACTGGCTGTATATTAAACATGTTTCTGATCGTTCTAATATTACTGGCTGTATATTAAACATGTTTCTGATCGTTCTAATATTACTGGCTGTATATTAAACGTGTTTCTGATCGTTCTAATATTACTGGCTGTATATTAAACGTGTTTCTGATCGTTCTAATATTACTGGCTGTATATTAAACGTGTTTCTGATCGTTCTAATATTACTGGCTGTATATTAAACGTGTTTCTGATCGTTCTAATATTACTGGCTGTATATTAAACATGTTTCTGATCGTTCTAATATTACTGGCTGTATATTAAACATGTTTCTGATCGTTCTAATATTACTGGCTGTATATTAAACGTGTTTCTGATCGTTCTAATATTACTGGCTGTATATTAAACGTGTTTCTGATCGTTCTAATATTACTGGCTGTATATTAAACGTGTTTCTGATCGTTCTAATATTACTGGCTGTATATTAAACATGTTTCTGATCGTTCTAATATTACTGGCTGTATATTAAACGTGTTTCTGATCGTTCTAATATTACTGGCTGTATATTAAACATGTTTCTGATCGTTCTAATATTACTGGCTGTATATTAAACGTGTTTCTGATCGTTCTAATATTACTGGCTGTATATTAAACGTGTTTCTGATCGTTCTAATATTACTGGCTGTATATTAAACGTGTTTCTGATCGTTCTAATATTACTGGCTGTATATTAAACGTGTTTCTGATCGTTCTAATATTACTGGCTGTATATTAAACGTGTTTCTGATCGTTCTAATATTACTGGCTGTATATTAAACGTGTTTCTGATCGTTCTAATATTACTGGCTGTATATTAAACGTGTTTCTGATCGTTCTAATATTTGTACTAGGTTAAATTTCACTTTGCTTCCTAAAATATAAATTTTTTTCGTACAAACAAAAATTATTTGAAGACAAAATCCATTTTGGGATTCTTACAAATATTAAGATGACCAGAAACACTGATATTTTATTAGTCGGAAAGATGTTACAGGTAGTACTAAACCAAATAACTTCCGGCTGGGTCAAAGTTTGAGATGTACAATATAATTTCAGCCATTACATACAAACTACAAATACTGGGCTGGGTTTAAACATACAGTACACATATTTGAATCGGCCAAGAACACAATTAGAATTTTGAAGAGAAACATGGAAATGGTGCACCAGACTAATATTATGACAGCATAGTAGAATATGCATAATTTATTAAGTAAATCACGGTTTTATCACCTATGTTTCTAGACTCCGATAATGGGCACCATTCCTCACCATTCTACAGAGGCCATGTCGTTTTTCATTCCCAATTTTGGAGTAAAAACTTCCCAATCTGAATGTAAATCCCATTCACTTGACAAACCTTTCCTCCCCAATAAGTTTTGTAATGCACAATACATATCATACTGGACGACCTGTAGCAAATCTGAAAATCGTCGACATATAACGAGCTATCAACACCAGGTTTTAAACACTGGGTGATGCTGTTAATTTTCACGGGAAATAAAGTTACTGACAGGATGCTACCTTGAGGCACACCCATCTCTTGGGAGTGAGAATCGGATAACGTAGATCCCACTCGTACCTTGAAAGACCTATTCTGTAAGAAATTTGAGATAAAGTCAGGCATACGGCCTCTTAAGCCCATGCCATGGAGGTCTTTCAAAATCCCATACTTCCACGTGGTATCATAAGCTTTCTCGAGGTAAAAAAAGACCGATACCAAATGCTGGTTATGGATAAAAGCATCCCTACAAAACGTTTCAAATGTAACAAGATGATCAACCGTACTACGTCTAGTCCTGAACCCACATTGCATGTTAGTAAGCAGTTTGTGGGACTCAAGATACCAGACAAGTCTACGGTTGATCATTCTTTCCATGGTTTTACAAATGCAACTTATCAATTGAATTGAATTGAATTGAATGGATGTTTAACGACACCCCAGCACAAATAATACATCGGCTATTGGGTGTCATACAATGGTAAAAATAAAAGGTTAGGTTAAAAACAGTGTATAGAGCTGTGTAGTGGTACATGACATTTGAAATGTTAAGTCAAAGACAGTGTAAAGAGCTGTACAAAATAATACATATCACATTTGTTATAAAGGTAAAATTCATGTTACAAATCAAATATTACACAAAAGTAAATATAAATTTGGAATAAAATCCAGTTTCTTTTAAAAACTTTAGTACAAGTTCAGGGTGGAATCTAAAGGATTCCACCACATCCCTTGCTTCGAATATATCGTTTGTAGTCTGGATCAGATGATTACACTCCACCAAAATATGGTGCACCGTCAGTGTACACTGACAATGCTCACACTGAGGTGGAGGATCCTTCTTGAGAATAAATGAATGGGTAATGTAAGTATGTCCGATGCGAGCACGACACAAAACTTCCCTTCTGCACCGCCTATAGGAGAACTGCCACTTTCTCAGGACTGGCTTAACAGAATCAAGCTTGTTCGCGACCGCACTGTTCCAATCATCTTGCCAAGTAGAAAAGATATAATTATTTACGTGATGTTTGAGATCACTATAGGGAATACCAGCATTGGCACGTGGCAAAGTCAAAGCAGACTTGGCAGCACAATCTGCCTTTTCATTGCCTCTAATGCCAACATGGCTGGGTACCCAACAAAACACAATATTCTTATTGTTAATAGATAAAAAGACACACTTTCGTATCAGCATCCCAATTAAGGGATGTTCCAGCTTCATATATTGTAAAGACTGGAGACACGAAAGTGAGTCGGTATAGATTATAAATTTAGGGGAGCTAGAGTTTTTGATTTTCTCTAGGGCTTTAATAATTGCCCAAGTTTCGGCACTAAATATAGATGCCAAATCAGGCAATCTCATAGAGATTATTTTGTCTGATGGAAAAACTGGCACAAGCCACAGAATTCCCATCCCGTGACCCATCCGTGTAAATAGGGATGTAGTCACAGTATTTCTCTTTTAGTCACAGTATTTCTCTTTTATTTCCATAAAATATTGGTTATAAATAATTGAATCCGTGCGATCTTTCTTCAGATGCACGAGATCCAACACAATTTTAGGTGGTTTTATGCACCAAGGTGGCAAAACAAAATATGAAGGTGTTTCCAAAATGTCTGAAAGATCAATGTTGGAATCAGATAAAAGCTGCCTAATGCGAAGACCAAATGTGCAGATTGCATTTGGCTTCACATCAAACAACTTCATAAATCGGTTGTCAAAGATAGCGTTATGGGTGGGGTGTTTTGGCATTGACTTTATCTTGGTAGCATACTGCAGAGACAGCTTTGCAAGTCTAGCACCCAAACTAGGTTCGTGTGCATCGACGTACAAACTTTCCACAGGAGATGTTCTGAAAGCACCAACCAAGACAAAGCCTAAGTCCCTGGTTGTGTATGGGATCAAGCATCTGCAAGTAAGTCTTGCGTGCCGAACCATACACAATAGAGCCGTAATCTAGTTTAGATCTAATCAAAGATCGATACAGTCGGAGCATAACCTTACGGTCTGCCCCCCACTCTGTGCTGGCAATAACTTTGAGAATATTTAGGGCCTTTAGCCCTTTCTTTGTAACATATTTTAAATGAGGTATGAAAGATAGCTTCCTGTCAAATATAATTCCCAGAAATTTGGTCTCCTCGACCACGGGAATCGGGCTTTTGTCCAGAAACTGCTGAGGGTCTAGGTGGTGACCTCTTTTCTGGCAGAAGTCCATACAGACCGTTTTTGACTTTGAGAATCGAAAGCCATTGTGAGTTGTCCATTGTTGAAGCTTATTCAAACAAAGCTGCAACTGACGCTCAATGATACTCATATTGGACGACCTGTAACAAATCTGAAAATCGTCAACGTATAGTGAGCAATCGACACCAGGTTTTAAACACTGGGCGATGCTGTTAATTTTAATTAAGAATAGGGTAACCGACAGGATGCTACCTTGGGGCACCCCCATGTCTTGTGAGTGGGAATCTGAAAACGTGGATCCCACTCGCACTTTAAACATTCTATCTTTTAAAAAGTTAGAAATAAAATTTGGAAGAAGACCTCTTAGGCCCATGCCATGGAGGTCTTTTAAAATCCCATACTTCCATGTGGTATCGTAGGCCTTTTCCAAATCAAAGAACACTGAAACCAGGTGTTGATTATTGACGAAGGCCTCTCGACAAAACGTTTCAAATCGAACGAGATGATCAACCGTACCTCGACTGGATCTGAACCCACATTGCACGTTAGTAAGCAATTTGTGGGACTCGAGAAACCAGACAAGTCTACGATTTATCATTCGTTCCATAGTTTTGCAGATGCAGCTTGTGAGAGCGATGGGGCGGTAACTGGTAGGGTCAGTAGGATCCTTGCCAGGCTTTGGAATAGGAATTATAATAGCCTTCCTCCAATCAGAAGGAAAGTCACCAGAACTCCAGATTTTATTAAAGATGTTCAAAAAAACTAAAATAGAAGATTTGGGTAAGTGTTTTAGTAGTTGGTAATGTATTTCATCTGGTCCCACTGAAGTATCATGGGCTTTTCGAAGAGCATCCTGCAACTCCTCCGAAGAGAAGGGCCTGTTGTATACTTCAGCATTCTCAGATGAAAAATTAATAGGTTGCTTTTCAGCTTTAGTACGGACAGATGTAAAAGCATCTGAGCTGAAAGCAGAAGAGGAGTTATGAGAAAAGTTGTTTGCCAGTGCATTGGCGATGTCACGTTGAGATGTGACGTTTGTGTCATTGACAGACACATGATGGACAGTACTACTGGATTCTTTTCCCTTGATTTTACGGATCCTATTCCACACAGATTTCACAGAGGCTTGGGAATTCAACTTGGAGACTTATTTTCTCCAATATGTTTTCTTACTTTGTCTGATCTCTCTGCGGGCCTTTGCCTTAGCAATACGATAGGCAGAGAGGTTGTCCCAGGTGGGTTCCCGTTGAAACCTCTCAATGTGCCTGTTTCGTTCCTTAATAGCATCTTTGCATGATTCATTGAACCATGGTTTAGTGAAACGTTTCGGCACTGCCGAAGTCTTGGGAACAGTTTCTTCTGCAATTTCTTTCAAAATGGAAGTGAAAGAGGACATGAGATCGTCAGCATCGTCAATGGCAGATTGTTGCAGACGAGTGCTGCATAGATGCTGAAACTGATCCCAGTCAGCCCTCCACAACTTCCATCTTTGAACTCTTTCAAGTGATGGTGGTCCATCATTCTCCAAAAAAAATCGGAAAGTGGTCACTGCCACAGGGGTCTGGACCGACTTTCCAGGAGAAATCAGGAGTGATGGACTACATACAGTTGGATCAATTGAAGTGAAAGAGCCACTTGCAGCGTGAAAATAAGTTCGACTTTTATCGTTGAATATAATTAAGTCATTTTTGAGAATTAAGTCTTCTAATTGTTTGCCTCGAGTATTTACATCCTCGCAAAGTGTGGTGACCATTGAAATCTCCCATAACCACAAAAGGGCTAGGGAGTTGGTCGAAGAGATCTTGAAGATCTTTGGGATTGAAGTTGAAATTATTACGAGGCGGCAAATAGAGAGAGCATAAAGTTATAGTTTTATGGGCTGTGACCTTTACAGCCACAGCTTGCAAATTAGTATTTAATGTAATTACACTCTGAGGGATATTTTCATTTACTAAAATGGAAACACCCCCAGCTCTGTTATCAGTTTCCTGAAACTTGTGATAGAGGTTAAACCCTCTAATATTAATATTGTCAGTGTCCTTCAGGAAAGTCTCCTGAAGACATACCGCAATAGGATTATATTTTTGAATTAGTAGACTTAATTCATCAAAATTGGGCCTAAGCCCACGGCAGTTCCACTGGATGACTTTATTCGCCATCGGGAGGAAGTATGGGAGTTATCTTTGGCTTTGGTGGTGGTCGTTTTGTTCCTGGATAATCAAGTGATGAGACTTCCATCTCATCACCCAGAGCCTGAAACATATTACTTGTTAAGTTCTGTTCGGCTTTTTTAAGCCGCCCAGGGGTGTGATCCTTCTTCGCTGGTTTGCTTTTTAACTTGGGTAGGCTGGGAACTGGCATCCCAGTACTCAACCCAACTGATGATTTGTTTGTGTCCAAGGACACCTGTGTGGAGGTGGTAGCATTGGCAGGAGCTTGCTCCTTCTGCTGCTGAGCAGCTTTTGCAGTTTTCTTCTCCACGTTTACAACATCGGATACTTTTTTGTACTTTGCATCATCGCATTGCCACGTCAAGTCTGTATTTACTGAAATACTTCTGGTGGAGACCTTCACTGCAGCAGCAACAGCAATTGATGCTGCTACTCTAGCAGGTTGAAATCTCTCCACCAGTTTCCTGGCATCAGCAAAGGTTAGACGTTTCTCAACCCTAACCTCCTGAACCTTCTTTTCCATTTTCCACATCGGGCACTCTCTCGAGTACGCGAAATGATCTCCCTTGCAGTTTGTACATACAAGGTCTTTTTTGCAAGTTTTACTGTCGTGGTCAAACTGACCACAATGAGCACATGTCAGTTTGCCTCGACAGGTATTTTGACCATGGCCATATTTCTGGCATTTGAAGCATCGAAGTGGATTAGGAATGAAAGGCTCAACAGGAATGTTGAGGTATCCAGCCTTAATCGAATGTGGAAGGGTAGGAGTACTGAATGTTAGAATAAAGGTATTCGTTGGAACCAATTCGTTGTTCCTCCGAACCTTTATTCTCCTGACGACTGTGACATCTTGTGAAGTAAGATGTCACAGATTTCCTCATCACTAACACCTTCCAAATCTCGGCATCTAATAACTCCCTTCGAGGAGTTGAGAGAAGTGTGTGGCAGTACGATGATGCGAATGTTGGCTAGAATAGTCGACTTGAGAAGACATTTATAATGCTTTTCTGTCGAACATTCAACTAACAGCGATCCGTTTTTCATTTTTGTAAAAATTTTTGGCTCCCCGGCTAGACCGACGAGCCCCTTTTGAATTGCAAAAGGTGACACTTTTTTCAAGGCCCCATCATCAGTGGAACTGATGACGAGGAACCTTGGCCAATTTGAAGAGATCACACGTGATTTCTTCGTAATTGATTTTGAGGCAGTCATGGACTCTTCATCAAAAGATGAGGAGTCCGAAACATCGGTGTGGACCCTTTTCAGGGCCCCATCTGTTGTTTTTAATTTAGTAGTATCCATGTTAAATGAATCATTATTCGTCAACCATGCCCCCCATCCACCACAGAGTCCAACAAGGGGACACGATGCTATAACCAGCAGACATATACGCAGGCAAAGTAAAGAAAAAACGTTAGTTTACCCGATTGACCCTAGCCACCGCCCCAAGAGCAAATAATACAAGTGGTATTCTAAGCAATGTTCGTTCGTGACAAATTAAACAAAACAGGGGTTGGTTTGCTCTTGAGCTTGACGTGACCAGCCAATTGATCAGGTCGGGCCTTCCTGACCACCCGTCTAGGTGAACTCCAGGCCAAAGTGATGTATTGCCAGAAGTCATACCCGCAGGTATGCCCCAACTCAAGCACCAGGATCCCATCGTCCATTTTCACGGGTCGCACCTCACGGCAAACAAGGCACCTCATACGAGGAGTTGTGCATTTATTGGCCATTCTATAAAAGATGTTCACCCCTGCACCACGATGAGGTTAATGCACACGCAGGGGTGCAACTTATCAAAGCAATATGGCGATAACTGGTAGGATTTGTTGGATCTTACCAGGCTTAGGAATAGGAATGACAATGGCTTTTCTCCAGTCAGAAGGAAAGTCACCAGAAATCCAGAGTTTGTTAAAGATATTTAATAGAACCATTAAAGGATGATTCAGGTAAGTGTTTTAAGAGTTGATAATGTATTTCATCTGGCTCTACTGAAGTATCATGGGCTCTACGTAGAGCGTCCTGCACCTCCTCCAAAGAGAAGTGCCTGTTGTATACTTCTGCATTTTCAGATGAAAAGTTAATAGGTTGCTTTTCAGCTGTATTTCTGACAGATATAAAAGCATCTGCATTGGCAATGTCACGATGAGACGTCACATCCGTGTCGTTGACAGACAAATGGCGAACTGTATTATTGGATTCTTTTACCTTGATTTTACGGATCCTATTCCAGACAGATTTCACAGATGTTTGAGAAGTCAACTTGGAGAGATAATTTCTCCAAGATGATTTCTTACTATGTCTGATAGCTTTACGAGCCTTTGCCCGAGCAATGCGATAAGTATTCAGGTTATCCCCGGTAGGTTCGCCTTTGAACCTCTCGAGGGTCCTGTTTCGCTTTTTGATTGCATCTTTGCATGTCTCATTGAACCATGGTTTGTTGAAACGCTTCGGTATTGCCGAAGTCTTAGGAATAGTAGCCTCTGCAATATCTTTCAAGATGGAGGTGAACAAAGACATGGGATTATCGGCACCAGCCATGGCAGTTTGATGCAGTCGAGTGCTACACAGATGCCGAAATTCATCCCAATTTGCCTCCGTCAACCTCCATCTCTGAGCTCTTTCAAGTGACGGTGGTCCATCATTCTCCAAAATAATTGGAAAGTGGTCACTGCCACAAGGGTCAGGACACACTTTCCAGGAGAAATCAAGACACAGTGATGGATTACAAAGGGTTAAATCGATGGATGTGAAAGAACCACTTGCAGGATGAAAGTATGACTTTTATCATTAAATAATATTAAGTCATTTTTGAGAATTAAGTCTTCTAATTATTTACCTCTATTATTTATGTCATCGCATCCCCACAAAGTGTGGTGAGCATTAAAATCTAAATTAGTCGAGATCTCGGCACTAGGTTTATTGACATTTAAGCAAACCTACTTGAGTGACACTCCATGATTGACGTATGCATTCAGTCATCAAATACAAACATTTCAATGGCAACTTGACACTGAAAGCTGTCCAGCGTTCAGAAAACAAAAAACGTTACGCATAACTTTATTTTAATGTAAGGACATCATCCAAAATGACGTCATGTCCATTCCAAAATACACCGCGCCACATATTCTTACGTCATTTGAATATCTAGTAATGGCGGACTGGAATTAAAGTTGCGTGTACAGTTTACAAAAAAACGTTGTATTAAGCTTGAGCTTATATGATAAAGAGATTATTACCCTCGTGTATTTCGGTATCGTCAATATCATATATTAGGAATAAAAATAATGTATTATGCTCGCATAATACAATTTATATTCCTAATATATGATATTCACGATACCGAAAAACACTATGATAATAACCTCTCTATATATTTTTTAATATCAGAATTATTATATAGCAAAACTGAGTCACTTTCATGATGTCAATGCTGGGACTGATTTGTATTTTTCCCCAACCCCTGAAGTAACAATAATTGTTCAAATATTTGTTTTAATTCATTTTAATACCACTTTTGCAACAACAATATTTAATTTTTAGATTGAATGAATGTTTAAAGGGACATTCCTGAGTTTGCTGCAATTTTTAAGACATTATCGACTAACAGACTTTTTGACGACTGTAATTACATGTTATATATATATATATATATATATATATATATATATATATATATATATATATATATATATATATATATATATATATATATTTCAGCATAAAATATTAGTGCATCACATTGTTGTTGCATTTACCATAGTTTGACACCCAATACCGATGTATTTTTCGTAAACATACATTCATTTAAAATATTAGTGGCTGTATATTAAACGTGTTTCTGATAATATTTGTACTAGGTTAAATTTCATTTTATTTCCGAAAAAAAGATTTTTTCGTACGTACGTTATTATTTTAAGACAAAATCCAGTTTGGCCTTCTTACAAATATTAAGACGACTAGAAACACATTGAATATACAGACACTGATATTCTAAACAAGAACATCAACAGAAGTAACAGAAATGAGTTTGCTGCATTGAAAGATGTTTCCGACTAATAAAATATTTCTACGATTAAACTTACAGATTAAATATATTTTCTTGTTAAAATATCAGTGACAGTGTCTGTATATTCAATGTGTTTCTGGTTCTCTCAATATTTGTAAGAAGCCCAAACGTACTGTGACCTTCCCGATCTACAATAACCACTAACTGGATTAAAAACTTTAATAGACCGCAGAAGTCACGTGTACCAAGATTGATAAATCCGAATTATCCAATCATGGTACTAAACAATTGCCATGTGTACAAGTTATCACATGCAATTAAATACAATTATTAGATATAGACTGTGTGATATTTAATATCACATTATTCAATGCAATAAACTAATTGCCCGATTAATAAATTGACTAAATAGCTAAAACATTGAGCACACACTTTCTTGACAAAATTACATAACAAGTAGCAAGTGTTTAAATGTTTTTATATAAAAAAATATATGTTTAAATAAATAAAGTTTTCCCACAGAATTCTGGCATTTAAGTTATTAATTAATAGTCACCAAACGAAAATCAGTCCATCACGAAAAGTTTCAATGCACGACTGCCAAGGGCTGCTAAACAAGATGACCGGTCGCCGCTCCTTCATGCCTTGTTGACGTGGTAACTTCTGACGGTGCTGGACAGGAGATACTCTAACTTCGAGTTCTGAAGATTGTGCGTTGATTCCCAGTTTATATAGGCATCTGAAGACGTGTGCAACAGAATGCACTCCACAAGAACATCGTGCAGAACTCATAACTTACGATGTAAATTAATTCGCCGACCAATCAAATCATTCCAAAAATGAAAAGCCACCAGACAGGTGCTCCACGGATCACGGTCTGGCTATACGAACAGACAAAAACAAAATGTCAGCCACCTTGCCGAACACATGTCTGCTCTCCAGGTAAGTCATTATTTTATTATTTCAGCACGCCGTCGTTGTTTAAACACATGATAGGACATAATGAGATATGTCCGCCACAGTTATATTTTATTCTCTCCAGCCAGCGAAACACATAGTCTTCCATATTTTTACTTGAATTTTCACCCGACGATAAAAATGTCCATATTACATAACCCAAAGCCAGATTTAACTTAAAACCAGATTATCATAACAGTACGAACAAATCCTTTTTAGGAAATAAAATGAAATTTAACCTTGTGCAAATATTAGAACGACCAGAAACACGTTTAATATACAGCCACTAATATTTTATGCAGAAAAATATATTAAAATTTTTGATATGCAATTACAATCGTTAAAAAGTCTGTTAGTCGATAACATCTTAAACATTGCAGCAAACTCAGGAATGCCCCTTTAATAAAACAGACGTGTTGGAACAAATTGATATTGGGGAGTGATTTTTAATTGATAAATAAATTAAAATATATTATACATGTAATATTCAGTGAACATATTTGTTATACTTTTTTTTTTTTTTACAGTTTTAACTCGTACATGAAAACAATTCACAAGATGTGGAGATAGCATTCCCACAAATGAAATGGCTATCAAGAATATTGATTTAAGTTTTTTTAGTTTGAAATATTTTATTGTTCAGAAAAAACACATTTTAAGTACAGGAAGTGTTACACATTTAGATACACATAAAATATAGTTTTTTTATTTTACAATTTTTGTAAATGTACCCATTTTACAACTAACTATGTTATAAATTGAAATATTACTATTTTACTCCAGATGTCAGTGTGCAAGTGGGAATGATTCCTGTATCGGAAACGATAACATCAGTGCAATGTGAGGGTACATATTTTTTTAGTAATTTTTTTTTATTACTTCTTTGGGCAGCAATACCTGGGAAGTTTCTCTTTTTTTCTCAGTGATAAATTATGAAAAAGTTGATGACTCAAACTTAAATACGCAAGATGTTGAATCATTCCAAGTCCATTATTGACGTTTTAAAAATGGATGCTGAAGGAGCAGAATGGGCTTCCGTACCTTCTATGATCGAAGCTGGAGAGCTCAAAACGGTTAGACAACTCTTGCTGGAGTTCCAAACGGGGGGACAGAAAACGTACGAGCAAGGCCTACCCAAGCTGAAGTTGCTGTCAGATCTTGAGCAACATGGATTTAGAAGATTTTTAGTTCATAAAAATCCAGCTTATAGGGCAATAATGAAAGATATTTTTCCTCTGGTAAGAACTGGATGCCAGGAAGTTCATTATGTTAATATTAATTTACTACCTTAGTATTATATATAATATATGTGATATATGAAGAACAGTGTTATCTGTCTTGATTTGTGAAACTGCTGGAGACAGATCACGTAACTTAGCCTTGAAAAGACTCAATCTGGTCAGAAATTTGTGCTAATTTATTGACGGAATAATCCGTTATGCTAGGCTTAGACTACCAACTGCCAACAGAAAGTTGACCAACTTTCTGCACTCACGACTTCTATGACTGTCCAGTTGCTAGTCTGTGAGCACACTTACAACTCAATTCTCCTCGGAAGGGCTATTGCTTGGCTTCAGGATGGCAATACGCAAAGAAATGTTGCTCTGAGACTTGGTGTCAGTCAGAGTGTCGTTGGCCGACTGTGGCAACGGTACCAAGCAACGAATTCTGTTCGAAATCGTCCACGTTCGGGAAGACCCCGAAGCACTACAAATAGAGAGGACCGCTACATCACCAATATGACTCTACGTCAACGCACAACCACTGCACGCCGATTACGTGACAATCTGCGGACTGCGACTGGAACTCGAGTGTCTGATCAAACCATACGCAATCGTCTGAGAGCCAATAATCTACGCTGCCGTCGCCAGGCTGTTCGACCACCACTCCTACCACGTCACAGAACGGCCAGACGTCACTGGTGCACACTTCATCTGCGGTGGCAACGTGTTCATTGGGGTCGAGTGATGTTCACTGATGAGTCCAGGTTTAGTTTCCAGTTCAACGACGGTCGGGTTCGTGTCTACAGACGTCCTGGGGAGCGCTTCGCTGACGTTAACGTTAGACAACGTCACCGGTTCGGTGGTGGCAGCGTCATGGTGTGGGGCGGCATCTCTATCCACCACAGGACCCCCCTCTATGTGGTGGATGGCAATTTGAATGGAATCCGCTATCTGAATGAGATTATCCGGCCGTTGGTTCTCCCAGGCCTTCAGCAGATTGGCGGCGGGGCAGTTCTGCAGGATGACAATGCCAGACCCCACCGCGCCAGGGTGGTAACGGACTTTCTCAGACAACAAGGTATCGCTAGGATGGATTGGCCAGCATATTCGCCTTACTTGGCCCCAATAGAGCACGCCTGGGACGAATTAGGCAGGAGAATTCGGGGTAACCATGCCCCTCCGGCCAACCTTCATGACCTGGGTCAACTTCTTATGGCAGAGTGGCAGGCTATTCCCCAAGAGTTCTTCAGACGTCTGATCAACAGCATGAGGCAACGATGTGTCGAGTGTATTCGCGCCAGGGGTGGATTCACACACTATTAAACGAATGTTCTAATGTGTAAAATCCACGTTTGACAACCTTCAACTTTGACAGCATGTCATGTGACTTTCTTGTATACAGTGACGTTTATTTGTGGGTTTTTTTAAATATGGAACAATAAATTAATTTTTTGGTGTAGTTTACATCATCAATCTAATACACTCTGAAACTTATTTGGTTATAAATTTTTGACCCTTAAATTCTTTTGAGTAGTATATATATATATATATATATATACTCTTCAAAAAAAGAAACGCAAAAGGGTACAAATGGGTTATAACTCCGATTTTATGTTTCCTACCGGTTCATGCTTTGTGAATATAAGGTCATTGCATGTCCCAAACACATTCCCATGGTTACATTCGATAAAACGCAGCTACTGTAAAATAAAGTTTCAAAATGTGAATATTCGCAAAAACGCAGCCACGTGCAAACCATGTCACCACTGAACGTGCGTTGTCTGCACGTGCAACATGAACACCGACAGTATAAAAGTGCAGGGTGTTCGCTTGCCTGGCCTCTGTATCTGGCCGACAGTTGACAATCCAGGACATGCCACGTCTCAGTGAACCGCAGAGAAACAATGCCATCGGCCGACTAGACGCAGGCGAATCCATAACGGCCGTTGCCAGGGCATTCCATGTGTCCCCAAGCACCATCTCCAGACTGTGGGACCGTTACCAGCAACATGGATCAACACGTGACCTCCCTAGATCCGGTCGACCACGGGTCACTACCCCCGGGCAGGACCGCTGCATCCGGGTACGCCACCTTCGGGAACGATTGACTACTGCCACCTCCACAGCCGCAGCAATACCAGGTTTGCGCAGGATATCCGACCAGACCGTACGGAACCGCCTACGTGAGGTAGGAATTCGTGCCAGTCGTCCAGTTCGAGGTGTCATCTTAACACCACAACACCGTCGACTCCGACTGCAGTGGTGCCAGATTCATCGACAATGGCCTCAACTGCGATGGAGACAGGTGTGGTTCAGTGACGAGTCCCGATTTCTGCTCCGACGTCATGATGGAAGATGTCGCGTGTATAGGCGTCGTGGTGAACGTTATGCGGCAAACTGCGTGCAGGAAGTGGACAGATTCGGCGGGGGTAGTGTCATGGTGTGGGCAGCCATCTCACACACTGGCAGAACTGACCTGGTCCACGTGCAGGGCAACCTGAATGCACAGGGCTACATTGACCAGATCCTCCGGCCACACATCGTTCCAGTTATGGCCAACGCCAACGCAGTGTTCCAACATGACAACGCCAGGCCTCACACAGCACATCTCACAACGGCTTTCCTACAGAACAACAACATTAATGTCCTTCCTTGGCCATCGATATCACCGGATTTGAACCCAATTGAGCATCTATGGGACGAGTTGGACCGACGCCTCCGACAGCGACAACCACAGCCCCAGACCCTGCCCGAGCTGGCAGCAGCCTTGCAGGCCGAGTGGGCCACCATCCCCCGGGACGTCATCCGTACTCTGGTTGCTTCAATGGGCAGGCGGTGCCAGGCAGTTGTCAACACACGCGGAGGCCACACCCGGTATTGACTCCAGATGACCTTGACCTTGGTGGTGTGTCCTATCACTTACTCACAATGGACTAGAGTGAATTGTGAACAATCCTGCAACATTTGGTAATTATCGGACTCACCATTCAATAATTAAATCAATTCTCCAAATGTTACGACAATGTGGTTTTGCGTTTCTTCTTTTGAAGAGTATATATATATATATATAGTCCGTCTCTGGTTAAGTTCCAAAATTGATGCGGTGATGAGTTTTTGTTCGGAAAGAAGAGGTGGGTATACATATATATACATACACATATACATATGTATGTATGTTAATTTTATCTGAACCATCGATGCCAACTTTACCCATCAACGATTTTTTTCAGCATTCCCTTATTAGGTCTCCTGGGGTTTTTGGGGTTGTTGTTGTTGGTTTTTTTGGGGGGAGGGGGGTAAATTTCTTCCTCGTCTCCTCCCCCATTGGCCATGGTGCCACCTTATGTCCCTTAATTATTACACTAAATGCTTTCCTTCATATTTTCTATTTTTTATCACCATTTCCAACAAATTTAATTTATAAAGTACCTACCCAACCGTCTCAATATTAAGATAGTCCGTCCGTGACAAATGATTAATAGGGAGTTTTTTTTCATGATGGCCTTGTTTTGTGCTGGTACTGGAATATATTTAACATTAACAGATGATGTATGTCTGTGTATCTGATACTTGTTCACGATGGTAGCTCTTTACTTACATTTACATTTCAACTTATTTTCCTGCCTATATCCAATTAAACACACCTCAGCTGTCTGTCCAGGACAGTGAGTTAGTTATTAGTTGTTAGTGAGAGAAAAAGAGGGTGTAGTAGTCTTGCACCTACCCAATGAGTCGTTACAACTCGCTCTGGGTGGGAGCCGGTACCGAGATGCGAACCCAGTACGTACGGCCTTACGTCCGATGGCTTAACCACGACACCGCATAGGCCGGTAGCTCTTTACTAATTATGTAAATGTGTGTGATATCTAACAAACATACTTTAGTTTGTTGTAGCACCTGTTTGTGTACTAGATATTTAATGTTTTGGGGTATTATTTGTTTGTGTGACTTGTGGTTATTATTATTATATTTTGTTGGGGCTTTTGGTTGTTTCTAATTTCTGCCTCTCAATGCCAGAGAAGGCCTGCATTTCATATATTTGGAACAAAGCCATGACATAACTGTATAATCAGTGTGAGCATTAACACCTTACATACTAATATGTAAAATAAAGAATGCATAATAATTAATTTGTGTATTTATTTTGTAATACATGTTCATTAGTAATACTTTTTCGGACCTGTGTCTTTTTGCAATCATGTATATAAATGGTTTTGTTTGTAATATATGTATATAGTACTGCCACGTTTAGTATGTGTATATAAAAAACATTTTAATTAATGTTATATATCATGTTGTATTTAGTGTCACATTGAAATACGAAATTGTATTTTAAATATTGGGTTATACAATGGATTAAAATTATGAAATAGTATTGTATTTTGTTTTAACTGTTGTGGTTAATAAAGAAATGGGAGACGCCAAAATTATGTATATGTTTGTTTTGGAAATAAATGATACAGCAGTCATCTTATCAGTCCAGACCATGTTTAAAAACGCACGTGCGTCTGTGAAGTAACGGATATAGACACGAGTTCTAGTCTATTTTTAAAGAATATTTCCGTTTCAACGTCACACTCTTGTTTCACTGTGTTGTAACTTTATCCAAATGTGTTACAGGTTTGTAGATTAACTAAACTTAGTGTACATTTTTAATTAATGTTATACATGATGTTGTATTTAGTGTCTCATTGAAAAACGAAATTGTATTTTAAATATTGGGTTCTACCATGGATTAAAATTATGAGATTGAAAAAACAAAAAACAAAAAACGCATGAACCAAAAAATAATTGCGGTCAAATCTTATAATTAAATTTATATGCATACCTTAACAATACATAACTGAATTTATTTTGTTTAGCTTTAAATATGCCTGTAGTATTGTTTGTGTAAACTTCATTGATACTTATGTCGCGTAAGAATGCATACGTTCATTCACTATTATATGAATCTGGGCTCATATTTTCGAAGCTATCTTAGCGCTACGAAATCGTAAAACCATCGTAGAGTGTGACGTCACTACATCACACGCCATAGTGACGTCATAATTTACGATGATTTTACGATTTTAACATCGTCTGGAACGTGTCTAACATTTATGCTGTCGGTGGAACCGTTTAATTTTCGTCAACAGCCGTAGAACATCGCTTACATGTAACTTACAGGCGTGAAGTTTCCTACATGATTTCTTTGGCCATGTCATGATTAGCGAAGAGGTTTTTGGTTGGGTTTTTTTTTACATCAATGCGTATAGATCTATAGCATTTTCCATCAATTTATCATATACATTTTAAAAATTATTATTGCTTTTGTAACTTTCACGTGTATTTTCTTCAAAATATCTAAATATGGTTGCCTGAATAATCCGACTTGTTGCACAAAAGTAGTGCGAGTCAATTGGGGGGGGGGGGGGGGGGGGGGGGAGTAGGCGTGGCTTAAAATGTTTCAGTTCATCGAGATATGAACGAAAAAAAAAAGCACCACTGGACCAATCAGATTGCCGTAAAGTATAGACGCAAAGAACATTTAATTATTACAATATAACTCTATATAATACCTTAAATGACTTTTATTTCTGTACATGTTACAGGTATATTTTCAGTTATACGTACTACATCATGCTTTTGTCATTGTGATACAGGAACAAACATCGCCTCTGTCAATGCCTATGTTGGGTAAAACAGAACAAGCTACAATATATTTACAAACGAATGGTTTGTTTTTTTATCGTATCTCATTGTGCAAACATGAGAATACCAAATGTCTGTTGAATAAGAACACGTGTTTTACATAAAGCAACATTATATTTCGTTTCTGCATCAGTGTGGGGTGTTAAATAAGGTGTCATAAGAACATATCCTCTATCCACAAGAAGAAGTCCATCTATTTCACCTATATAATAGAAGAAAAAAAAGTAACATTATATTGTTTTGGATCGTGGACACTGTATATCCAAGGGCATGAATATCAAGCGGAAACGGAGTGACATTTTAACAATTTCTTTAAACATGATGTAAATGATGGGTTCCTTTATACTACTGCATAAAAATATTTATAGGAATTTCATTTAAATTTTAAAATTTGGTAACGGCGGGACATAAAAACTGTCCATGTATTGACTGTCCATGTTTTTATTATATCTGCTGTGGCAGGCATCCACTATTGAAACTAGTATAACTGAAATCAAGCTACGATATGTATAATAATATAAATATGAAATACATTACTCAGTAATTATTTTTTTCAAAAGAAATACATTCATGATAACAGAGGGAAGTAAATTGATTACCCTTAGTCTGACAAAAGTACCAGAAGCAGATACTGGTGCATCAAAGGCCGTGGTATGTGCTATCATGTCTATGGAATGAATGTTTAACGACACATCGGCTATTGGTTGTCACAAATGGTAAGTATATGAAAATATTGTTAATATATATTTATGTAAAACCACAGTGCAAGGAGCTGTGGGTGAAAAGTATAATACAATACATAAAATCAAGGTAAGTATATTTTAAAACTTTGTATAGAAGTCAAAGTGTTTTAAAAACTTTACAATTAATTCTGGATGGAATTTAAAAGATTCCTTGCTGCTAATCGAATAAAAGTAGGCAATGAAGTGGCGACAGCGAGTTTTCTCCCTTAATATCTGTATGGTCGTTAACCATATGTCTGGCACGAAATAACCGTAAATAAAATGTGTTGAGTGCGCTGTTAAATAAACCATTTACCTTTTCCCCATTGTTAGGTGTGATCTAAGGACTTACAGTGTTTGTGTATTGCAATCGGCCTTGGTGGCGCAGTGGTTAAGCAACCGGACTTCAGGCTGGTAGGTACAGGGTTCAAAGCCCGGTACCGGCGCCATCCCAGAGCGAGTTCTTAAAGGCTCAATGGGTAGGTGTAAGGCCAGTACACAATCTTCTATCTCACCAACTAACCCGCTGTCCTTGACAGACAACCAAGATAGCTGAGGTGTGTGCCCAGGACAGCGTGCTTGTACCTTAGATGGATATAAGCATGGAAATACGTTGAAATGAAAAGAAATAAATGTTTACTGCAGAACTTGATGTTATATAATTGATGCATTTCAAGTTGGTTTTGCGAATGTATTGTGGCACACATTACCGGTAACTGACCGACAGGTTTTTAATTACTTATAATTTGTAAATTACTGTTAATAATAATAGTAATACAAATTATAACTTATGAATATGCCCAAGCCATTAGTTGATCATATGGATTAAAACAAACTCCACACATTTGCTTTGACATTAAAAAAAAAAAAAAATCAGTTTGTTGGGGTAACAGAGGGACAAGTAATGGAGGGACATTACAAATGTTTTAATTAGTTACTACCAATTACTTATACTATTTAAGATTAAAAAGATCCAGCTAAATATGTAAAGTAAAGTTTGTGTTTCTATTTAATGTGTACTTCTGAAATGTTTTTGACTATATAGTACTTTCTAAAAAAGGCTTACATTTTGGACAAAAAAATTACTTTCACTGAAGTCTGAAAATACAATTTGTTAAAATAATCAACTTTTGAATGGATTGGTGTATCTAAGATCTTTAAACAAATTTGAAAATTAAGACACGAGCAGTTTTCTGATCATACCACAGAAGTTACTGAATTAATAATAATAAAAAGAAAAAACATTTTCTCAAATGTGACATTTTTTTTTATCTTGCCAATTTGCCCAATAAAGGTACAACTAATATAATGGCATTATTTCAAAGTAATAATTTGAAAGATAGAACAAATTATATTGTTTTGGTACCTCTTTCAAAACGGACAGATAAAGCAGACTGTCTGAAAATTCTGTTGTGAACAGAGCCAGGCCATTTTGCAATAGTCTATAATTCTGAACCAAGGGTCACAGATCATCTGGAACATATTGAAATGTATATGAACTAGTTTCAATTATGCAAACAAACAGTTGAAAGGGATGATTATTTGTATTATTAGCCAATGATAAAATAATATGTATTATTAGCCAATGATAAAATAATATATGAATGTTTTTATACACTGGTCATGACATTTATATGTTGACAAGAATTTGTTGTTAGATGAGATAAATGGATCTTGCTATTGTGGAATAAGTTAAGAAGTTGTTATGTAAGTATATTTTAGGATCAGCTTAAGTATTGTGAAATTATACCATTGATGCTTGTTGAGCCTGGTGTGTGTGTGTGTGTGTGTGTGTGTGTGTTGACTGGAATAAAGTTGTTTTTAGTGACGGGTCTCGTTACCGCCTACGTCGTGCAGATGGACGAACAAGAGTGTACAGGAGGTAGGGAGAACGTTATGCTGACGTCTGTGTGGAGGAAATGGACAGATTCGGAAGTAGAAGTATCATGGTATGGGGAGGAATCTGCGGAAGACGTAAAACACGTTTAACTGTGTTAGACGGCAACCTCACAGCTGAACGGTACAGGGATGAAATTCTCGCATTAGAAGTGGTACCTTTCATGAACCGACATGGTCCAGGATCACCTACAACTTCAAAACAAATGTGCTGCCATGGCCGTCGCGTTCACCAGACCTGTCACCGATTGAACACCTTTGGGATGAACTGAATAGGAGGGTCAGACGTAACTATTATCCCCACGCCCTGCCTGCATTACAAAGCATTGGAACGTGAATGGGAGAACTAGCAAATGTGATTGAACATTCCGTTAACTCCATGCGGCGACGTCTAACGGCGGACATACGCGATATTAAAGACACAGAAGCGCCTGTTTAACTGACTTCCAACTGTTCCTATGCAATTTATGTTCAGTTTGTGAAATGTATTGCGTTTTACTTTCGTTTTTTTTTTTTTTCTTACCCCCTATTCATTTTCGACACGAATAACTGTTGTTCTATTAATCCATATGTAATGGAATTTGCTGATGTGTTTTGTTTGATAATGAAATCTGGTTTGCTATAACAAATGTTATGATTTTTTTGTGTATTGCGAGAATAAATCTCAACAACATTCCTTGTATAGTTTCTTTTGGCGTTCAGTATAGTTTGCAATAATTACACTCGCAGACTTCAATGTTATTGTGCCCTGCGCATGCTGTAACCTCGCCGTGGTGCAGGGGTGTAACATTCTCTTTGAGAATGAACAATTCAGCTCACATTGAAATTTTGAGTAAAAGTCAGTATCTATCTGTGATATTTGTATTTTTGCACAGTTCTTTACACTGTTTTTATTTAAATCTTGAGTTTTTATATTGATGTTGATCAACACTTTATTAGTTTGACACCCAATAGCCGATGTATTTTTTGTGCTGGGGTGTCGTTAAACATTCATTCATTCATTCATTCAAAGTTATTATTTATGTATATAGGTAACCAGTCTAGTTTAGATTTATTGTATACGCATGTTAACAGGTAAAATGACTCCCCCCCCCCCCCGTAATGGCTCCTCCCCCCCCCCCCCCCCCCCCCCCCACCTCGTGTTTCTATCGTTCTAATATTTTTACTAGGTTAAATTTCATTTTATTTCCTAAAATATTATTTGTTCGTACATACAAAAGAATTTGAAAACAAAATCCAGTTTGGGCTCCTTACAAATACTAAAACAACCAGAAACACACTGAATGTACAGACACTGATAGTCTAAACAAGAAAATATATTTAATATATAACTTTAATCGTAGAGCTATTTTATTGGTCGGAAACATCTTACAATACAGCAAACTCTGGAATGTCCCTTTAATACGTTAGTATAAAGTAACTAAAGAAATAGTCTGATTCAGTTTTATAGACAAATTCAGATTATTCTTGTTTCATTTCACAGATGCTAGATTTTCCACCATTAAAAGTGAACAGCAACCAGTGACTTCGGTTAACATCTGTATCCAGGATATGCTTGAACCTTCTGACAGGACCACAGACAAAACTGCTGAACACAGATGCACACGAACAGTTGTGGTCATAAAATGAAAAACTGTTATAAACAAGCTGGGTTTGCTGATTAAATAATAACACCTTGCAGTAACACAGGAAACATGCGGATATTGGCTGTTAATTTTACGTACACGTAGGACCAGTGTTCATGGGGTTTTGTTCTTAGCCGTAAGCTTATAGTTCCTAGACATAACAGATATTTGTATAATGCACATGTGCAGTACATGCGTCATTGTTGATCGATCAGCGAGATTAACCTGCTGCACATGACAATCTAATCATCGTGTTGCTTATTGAAGGAAGGAAGTTTTGTTTAAAGACGCACTCGACACATTATGTTTATGGTTATAACATTATGGCGTCAGACATATGGTTAAGGACCATGCATATATTGAAAGGAAACCCGCCGACGCCACTTCATGGGCTACTCTTTTTCGATTAGCAGCCAGGGATCTTTCATATGCACCATCCCAGACAGGGTAGTACATACCACGGCCTTTGATATACGTCGTGGTGCACTGGCTGGCTGGAACGAGAAATAGCCCAATAGGCCCAACGACAGGGATCGATTCCAGACCGACAGCGCATCGAGGTGAGCACTTGTTGAAGTCAAGGGAAATATGAGAAACTGTTCCTGTATAACGTCTGTCATCAGCTACTGTTTGAATGTTTGTAATAGTGTGCTCTACATAATGGTCTGATGGATCGCTTCCTGTCTGGAGGCAATCTAATTAAAATTAGCTCCACTATTACATGTGGATCTAAAGACAGCCAGTTGGAGGTTATGTCCACCAATCAAAACCTTACTTGCAGAATCCTGCCAGTGATTTAAAACTAACAACACTGCGTAGTCCCCAATGTCCTGGTAACATTTCGTCTGTAAATAACAATTTAAATATTGACCAATCACACTTCGCCTTTTATAACGTTATTTGGGAGCATACAAATTCTAAAATTATCGGGCGAGTCTATTTTAGTGGCCGCAGTACAGCGAACCATACCAATACGTACGGGATGGGTTATCAGTCTTCAATTTTACATTAAAAATTATTTATTTATTTATAAAATTAAAAAAAACTAAATCAGTCTTCAGTTTTACATTACAAATTATTTATTTTATAAAATAAAACATGTTTTAAGGCATTCGTAATTCACACGAAACGTGTCGTATACCCTCAGGATAATTCGGAATGTTTTCAAATTATTTTTAAATCACTGGCAGGATTCTGCAAGTAAGGTTTTGATTGGTGGACATGAGCTCCAACTGGCTGTCTTTAGATCCACATGTAATAGTGGAGCTAATTTTAATTAGATTGGTCTGGAGGGGGAAGCATGGCTCAGCGACTCGACTGTAACATGTTGTTTAATTATTGAATTTATCGGCTTTTGTTTTGTTTAAAGACACCTTGATCCTAGACCGAACGTGCATCAGGCGAGCGATTTTCCACTGCTACGATCTCCCCCCCCCCCTAGACCGAACGTGCATCAGGCGAGCGATTTTCCACTGCTACGATCTCCCCCCCCTAGACCGAACGTGCATCAGGCGAGCGATTTTCCACTGCTACGATCTCTCCCCCCCCCCCCCAGACCGAACGTGCATCAGGCGAGCGATTTTCCACTGCTACGATCTCTCTCCCCCCCCCAGCTATTGAATATCGAACATTTGGTAATTCTGATGCCTAGTTTCCAGACAAAACCCCATCAGTGTTCCGTAGTATCAAGGACTATTTTAAACGCAATTTTCCACAGCACACTGGTTTCGGGGATGAGGTTGTCCACCAAAGTTCCGGAAAGACAATATATTTTAACTATTCTGTTTTTGTAAAGCTACATTTAAAAAAAATAAAAAAAAAATATATATATATATATATATATAAATAAAAATAAATAAATGTCTTCTTGGACAATGAATAGAACAGATGTTTAACGACCCACCCCCCCCCCCCCCCCCCCACACACACACACAAAAAAAACATCACTCAAGGAGTGTCAAACTATGTATATTTGCAAATATTAAGTGATGATCAACATCAGTATAAATATGCACTCGCACAAAAATGTGGCGCACAATCAATGTACCATGACAATGTTCACACCGAGCAGGGTCTTTCTAAATGAATGCGTCAAATATGTATGGCCGATGCGGGCTTGGCACAAGACTACTTCATCCTTCCTGCATCGCCTGTAGGATGACTGCCATTCTCCTAGAACTCGCTTGACAGAACGAAGCCTGTTCGCAACCGCACCGTCCCAATCATCTTGCCAAGTCAAACAGATATATTGGTTAATATGAAATTTAAAATCACTGTAGGGGACACCAACATGGACACGGGGCAAGTTCAAAGCAGACTTTGCAGCAACATCTGCCTTTTCGTTACCCTTAAAGAGACATTCCTGAGTTTGCTGCCATGTTTAAGATGTTATCGACTAACGGAGACTTTTTAACGATTGTAATTACATATCAAATATATTTTCCTGCATAATATATTGGTGGCTGTATATTAAACGTGTTTCTAATCGTTCTAATATTTGTACAAGGTTAAATTTCATTTTATTTCCTAAAATACATTTTTTCGTACGTACGAAATTATTTGAAGGCAAAATCCAGTTTTGGCTTCTTACAAATATTAAAACGACCAGAAACACATTGAATATACAGACACCGATATTCTAAACAAGAAACTATATTTAATTATGTAAGTTTAGTCGTAGAAATATTGTATTAGTCGGAAACATCTTACAATGCAGAAAACTCAGGAATGTCCCTTTAAGATGTTATCGACGGACAGACTTTTTGACGACTGAAATTACATATCAAATATATTTTTCTGCATAAAATATTTAGTGGCTGTACATTAAACGTGTTACATTTTATTTTATTTCCTAAAAAGATGTTTTCGTAGGTACGAAATTATTTGAAGACAAAATCCAGTTTAGGCTTCTTACAAATATTAAGACGCCAAGGAACACATTGAATATACCGACTACTAATATTTTAAACCAGAAAAATATATTTAATATGATGTAAGTTTAATCGTAGAAATATTTTATGGTGGAAACCAAAATTAGGAATGTCCCTGACACCCCAGAACGAAAAATACATCGGCTATTGGGTGTCAAACTATGGTAAATGTAAACAAATAAAGTGAACATCATTATAAACATTGACAAGGAAATAAAAACACAGTGTAAAGAATTGTGCAAAAAATATAAATATCACAGATAGGTAATATTAAAATTTAGAATAAAAAGTCAGTTCCGGATGGATCGAAATAATTTCATCACGTTTCGTTTTCCAAATATATATTTTAGTTTCTTTGAGATGAGGACACTCCACCAAAATGTGGCGCATAGTCAGAGTACACTGACAGTGCACCCACTAAGGTAGAGGATCGATCTTAAAAATAAATGAGTCAAGTATGTATGACCAATAAGAGCAGAACATAAGACTATTTCATCCTGTCTGTAGTAGGACTGCCACTCTCACAGGACCGGCTTGACAGAATGAATCTTGTTCGTAACCGCTCGCTTACAATGGATTGCTATCGATCACCAAATGGCACATATTGGAATGTCAACAAGACAAGGTGGCGTTTAGTGATAGTTATCGTGTCAACACAGAGAGCGACCATAACCGTCCGTCTAGCCCTCAAACGGCAGAATACCCGGAGTACAAAACAATTTCATAACAGGCATTTCTACAAATCACGTCATAATGACAGGGGCAGTGACAACTGTTACACGGGAGGGGTAATACCAAATCGTCCATTACGTAATTGTTGAACGGCCCCTAACAACAAATCGTTTCGTCACTTGCCATTCCTACACTTGTTCCGGCTGATACCTATAGCGTTCGTAAAACTGCGGCGCTCTTTCGATCTCTCGCCGTTAATAGAAACATCTTGTTTTCGTGTTAGCGAGCAATTAGCTGTAAAATAAGTTAAGTTGACAAGGCGCTCACTCGAGAACATTTTGATGTATCGCTTTCATTAGACCCCATCCAGTTTTCAAGTTCTTCACCAGCCTCACGGCACGTTCTGTCTCAGCAAGCCTATGATAGTCTGTATCTTTAGGCCCGTAGAACAGCGATAATGAAGTTTGATTTGCACACATATGAAAAATTGATCGAATTGGTGAGGAGTCGTCCTTGTTTATACCAGTCCACCATGGCTGAACACCAGAACTTCCACTTAGAAAAAAAACATTTGGAAGGAAATAGCAAACGAAATGGATATGAAAGAAATGAACGGTAAATTTATAGGCCTATTCTCGGACACTTCAATCTGTTACATTATAGCATTTGGGATTTACCTATTTTAAATGATTTTCTACCGTTTGTTTACCTTCCCCGAAGTACACAGGTACCCAGCCAAGTAATTTTAAGTATATCATAACAATTACGTCTTTTTGCATATATATTGCTAATACCCGAAATGCGTCCTAACCCTAGGATCATCCTCTTTTGTTTAAAACGAATCTGCGCACACGAGGGAATGCAGACGACTCGTCCCCTGGACGATTCATCCTCCAAAAATTCGTCCACTGATCAACTCGAGACAATAAAAATAAAATAAATAATGACAAATAAACATTATAAAAGATAAAACATAGAAAAATAACAATAAGTAAATACAAAATCAAGCAAAGGGATGCAGACGATTCGTTCACGATCAGTTCGTCCCCTGCACGATCAAAAATTACTTAAATTTAAATAAAATAAATGCAACAAACAAAAAGCACCCCACAAAAACTACTAAACAAACAGATTACGTCTGAAGAGAACCGTGTTCATTCGGTCGCTTTAATTAATTAATTTATTTATTTATTTATTTGGTTTATTTGATGAAACCATTTATGAATATATTATTATCTTTTCTACCTGCTTGTTTGTTTAGTAATATATTAGAGTAATCAATTGATTGATCCGTCGACCTACGGTACCATGAGTGAATGCTCGCTCTGTAAACTACACTAGTTTTGCTTGTCTCTGTCTGTCTCTCTCTCTCTCTCTACACACACACACAAGGCCGTAGCTAGGATTTTATTGTGTGTGGCTGTAGTTTCAAGCGAGTGGACGAATTGACCTGAGGCGGATCTAGGGGGAGGGGGGGTCCAAGGCGTCCGGAATCCCCCCCCCCCCCAATTTGAGAAGTGCCTCTTTTATTTAGGATTTTTAGTTGTTTTTTACAAATTTATTTAGTTTTTTTTTTTAAATTATTATTATTATGCCAGCGTACCTGTTGTAGCACCATTATATTATGGTCCATGTGAACCGTGTGTAATTTTTCAATAGTGCCTTTTCATAATGTTATGGTGCTGTGACGGAACATGCTCTTAAATTCTTTTCGCCTGTGGCGATATCAATTGTTTTAGAGGGCCGTGTGCAGTCCCAATATGCACATAGACTAGGTGGGCACTTTGTTACATAATACCTCCGGCGACCGTACCCTCTAATACACACCCAGACCAGGTGCGAAGGCCATGTGGCCAGTAGTTACGCAATACCTACAATAGTGCGGTTTTGGTGGCAGTAAGTCTGGCCATTTAAGAAAAATATGCCGTCTTGGTCGCTGTGGAAATATCACTTGTAGGTATTCGGTACCGCCTTGTACCCTCAGGCGATATTCGGAAATTGTAATAAATAGATAGGATTTTAGAGATATCGGGGAGAAACATAGGAAGGCTACCAGGGAACGTTAGTCCGTCCGGACTGGTAAATATATATGTCTGCTCTGTTGTATAACCTTGATATGATTGATGTGACTTTAAATATTTTAATACTATATTATGCCAATATTATTTAGACAGTGTTTCCGGTAAACTGACGAAGTAAATTGTAGGCTTCACTGTTCTAAAAATATAAAGCTTATCCGGTCATCCTAGAGGACCTAGATAAACTGTATGTTATTGTCTTTATTGTGATAGATACCAGTATTAATTCTGTATTACAAGGTTACTGAATGAGTAGTTAAGGGTTAATTAAAAATTAACCAAGTAGGAATAGAGTTGTAATTCCTTTATTAATTAAGTTCCCCTGGAAGCGTTTCTCCATTATCACACGTGTGTGTGTTGTATCACGGTGAAGTGATTAGAATATTGTGTAAACTAGACACCTAGTGACTAACTAATTAAGTGATTAGTTCCGGGTAGTTATTATTATTGTTGTTGTAAGTAATTAACTGCGGCAAATATATTTGTCAGCGCAAGGTTAATACAGATTCCAAAGTGTATTGTGTTTTGTTGTGTTTTCTAGTGAACTAAACGTGCTATATTACATATACTTTATATAAGATCTTATCTCTGATTTACCTAGAGCCGAGCCACTCGGGTATACACTGCCCGATACAGAGATATCTAATAGATATACAGTTAGGAGAGATATTTGGATAATCGTGTTTTATTCAGTTACGGGTATTATAGGATCCCCGTGACAGGTGCCCTTTTTGTCTTGGACCCCTCCTCATCAGAAAAGCTGGATCCGCCCCAGGGGACGAACCGTCTAGAAACCCACACGAGGACCTTGACATCGAAATAACAGTAATATATGGCTTTCAATTCATTTTACATGTATTTTAAAATATTTTATTATATTGTATTGCATATTCCATTATATTATTTACCATGTTCTGTTCTGGGCTATGCTATTAAAATATATACTTGAAACAAAATGTATTTCAGGGGATGACTGGAAGAAAGTTTGGAAGCAAAAGCGTGACGCTTCACCAAAAAAAAGAAGAGAAATTGCCATGTGTAAGAGCGGTTCGGCAGCTAAAACTATCAACAAATGGCCATTGTATGACCAGTTGACATTTTTGGTTGATGATGTGTCTGGGCGGAGGTGCGTATTTATATTTATACTACATTTTAATGTATTTTATAACTCAACGTCTAATTCTCAACTCTAAAAACAAATACCTTCACTTTCATAATAACCAACTTAGGAAAAACAATACGTTTATAAGGAACATTTTAAAGGAAAGACGGAATAAAGATTATCCCAAGTTTATTATTCATTCCAGTACTGTGAGCAATCTGGCAGATGACAGCCATCAAAGTTCTTCAGAAGGAGAGGAATCCCGCTATAGTCACGATGAAATGGAGGAGGAAAGTGCTACAGAGACATACCAAGAACCAGATACTCCAAGGTACATAGTGCTTTACATATTTAGTCCTCTTCGAACATATTGTACTTGCCATGGTAAAGGATGTCTGTTAAAATATCTGGTAAACATTTCTCATATCTGTATTGCCTCAGCTGTGCCTCTAGTGCCCAATCTATCTAGTGGTTGAAGGCTTGCTGCTAGGTCACAACTGGTGTCATCCAACAATTCTGTGGTTGTCTTAGATTGTCTTTGTAACATATTGTGCAGCACAGTTGTTGCCTTAACAATTTTGATGACACTTCTGGCATAACTGCAATTTGAGTGTGGTACACTCGCCATCTTTGTGATAAAATCCCAAAGGCATTCTCTACATACTTCTTGCACGACTATGGCGGTAGTTGTAGACGTCTTGTTCCTCACTTGTGTTTTTTCCTGGATAGGGCCTCATCATATGTCGTTGCAACGGAAAAGCCTCGTCTGCTACTACCACATAGGGCATTGAACCTAATTCCTCATCCCCATTAATAACATCATCCTTGGGTAACTGCAGTGAATTTGGAGGTGACAATGCTCTTCCCAACGTTGAAGCAGAATAAATACCACCATCATATTGTTTCCCATATGCTCCTATATCAACGTAGATGAAACTGTAATTTGCATCAACCAGCTAGTAGCACCACTGAAAATGTGTGCTTGTAGTTGAAGTACTGAGACCCTGTGTTGGCTGGGGCTTCAATTAGTACATGCTTCCCATCTATGTCACCTATGCAATGTGGAGTCCCACCTTTGAGCAAAATTCACAGCTTTTGCACGCCACTCTTCACTAGTTTTAGGGAAAGGCATGAAGTGTTCCTGCATCGTAATCCAGATAGCCTCACATACCTCAGGTACAATTTGGACAAGGTAGTCACGCCAACTCTGTACTGTGATGCCAAAGACGTGTACGTCTCACCTGTTGCCAGAAACCTGAAAACAAATATCGTTATTTATATTTTCATGTTAAACTAGTCATTCATAATACTTCATCATGTTTATAATTATTTATAGGTACATCATGTCAACATCTATGTCAAGATCAAGTTCACCAACCACCACTCAAGATATTACTTCTCAGACAAGCATGACACCCAGTATGAGCGAGTCAACAGGATCATTATCCGCCACAGCCCAGCAAGGATCCCAGGATAAAACAGAAAGAGCAACACTGAAATGCAGAAAACGCACTAGCGTAAAGGGCAAGAAGAAGAAAGAGTTGGAGGTGGACAGTTTGATTGAACATCTTAAACAATGTTCTGCATCCAACATGGAGAGCATGCAAAAGATAGCATCCAAACTTACACAAGAAGACGACGATGCAAACATCTTCACTTTCTTGTCCAAAAGAATTAAAACATTTTCCAAACCAACTCAAGAATGGATGGAAGATGAAATTCTTAGAATTTATATGGAGGCTAAGAGGTGAGAGAAAAATCTGAGTTCTGCCACTACTGATTCAAGTACCACATCCATGCAGCAGTATCAACCTATGTTCACGCAGCAGTTGTATAGTCAACAGGACCAACTTCAAGCTGTGCAACCACAACCTGAACCACAATATTATAATTATTAAATATCGTAAAGCTTACCCCACCTACCAGCATATTCCATTTCAGTGGTAATACAGTATAACCAACCAACTGTAATAAAACATATATCTCCCATACTATTTAGTTATTATTTGTACACTTTTAGTTTCAGTTCAAATTATTAATTAATTTTTTTTATAATGAATATCTTTACCTTATACACATCACAAGTCTCTGTTTGGCATTAATTGCTTCTCTCACTGCTGATGATTTGCCGATGATGGGTCCCACAAATCCCAGAATCATCTCCATTTCCTGGGAGGACATCCTAAAATACTCATGGTGTTTTTCACTGTCAAGCTGGAGTTCTTTAATTAAGTGATAAAAGGCTGGAGTTCTTTAATTAAGTGATAAAAGGCACCATATTGTTTTCTTCCTTGTATGATTTTGTGCACCCAAAATCTGTGTTTTCTTTTACTTAGTAATATTTTCTTCTTCAAAAGTAAAGCTAATAACATGTCTACAACATTGGACTCTTCCCAATGGGCAAGTAAAAACAGTCTCAACTGAAGGTGCTTTGACAACGCCATTTTAATTGTCAACGCGTGTTTTCACTAAAATCGGCGCAGACGATCTGCTTCATGGAAATGAATTATCTGCGCGGCTATTATTAACACGCGCGACAAAAAGCCGCGCCATGAAAAACGGCCTTAACACCATCTACTATACATGCGTTTCCATGCAAGCAGATTGCCGCGCTCACTAATGACCGCGCGGGAAAAAAAATCGCTAGTAGAGGCGATTTTTCTCCGTTTGTCTGCGCGGTCAACGCTAGAAAATGTTATAATTACGTCATTAACGTTGGGGTATCCCAATACTGTCTCCATGTCCTAGGGGGGGGGGGGGGGGGGGGACATCCGGAAATACTCATGGTATTTGTCACCGTCAAGCTCAAGTTTATTTAAGCAAGTGGTAAAAGGCACCATATTTATTTCTTTCTTTGATGATATTGTGGACCCAAAATCTGTTTTCTTTTGTTAAGCATTATTTTCTTCTTGAGAATTAAAGCCAAGAACATGTCTTCAATATTAGACTCTTCCCAATGAGCAAGTAATAGTTTCACTGGAGGTGCTTTGACATCGCCATTTTGGTTGTCAACATCCGTTTTCCCTAAACTCTGCACAAACTTTCTGCTTCATGGAAATCGATTGTCCATGGAAAAAGGCCTTAAGCGGTAATGAGCTAGAGTTTCTGATAATTTTATTTCCATTTCAACTTATATCCAATTAAGGTTCAAGTACGCTGTCCAGGGCACACACTTCCGCTATCTGGGATGTCTGTCCAGGACAATAGGTTAGTCGTTAGTTGTTACTGATCAAGTTTGACTTTCATGGTGATATGCAGTTATGGTTCATGAACTTATGAGACATTATTAGTTACGCGCTTTTTGACAGGTGTACGGGATGGTACGCCCCTCCAAAATCTGTATTTTCTGTACTGAGAGGTTTGTTTGCCAGATTTATCAGCTGCACACATCGACTTCAAAAGTAAATGAATGTTTAACGACACCCCAGCAGGGAAAATACATCGGCTATTGGGTGTCAAACTATGGTAATGCAAACAAATAAAGTGATGATCAACATCAATATAAAAATTCAAGATTTAAATAAAAACAAGTGTAAAGAACTGTGCAAAAATACAAATATCACAGATTGATACTGAGTTTTACTCAAAACTTCAACTGTATCTCGAAGAAAACAAGGGGATTTGTGCTGTAATGGCCATTCTCAAAGAGAATGTTACACCCCTGCACCACGGCGAGGTTACAGTACGCGCAGGGGCGATTTCAAAAGTGAGCGACTTAGTTGGTGGCTGTTCAAGAAAAAAACAAGAACAATCTGAGCGACTACCACCTACACCAGATGTACTTCATCTAGTGACACTTTTGCCAATCCCGAACTCCATCACCCGATGGCTATGCATAGTAACTTTATGACGTAGAGTGGGTTCCTATCATGGCAAAGCGGTTGCCTGCACCTAATGCAGTATTACATTTGGTGAAGTGTGCCTTTGTGAAAAATAAATGTTCAACAAATCGGTGTAGCTGCCACAAAGCTGGTATGAACTGTACAGATGTATGCAGCTGTTTTGACAGATGAGCATGAATGGGTGGTCGGTGACTGTGATGACGATGACGTTCTTGACGAAAACAACATAGATTATTTTGGCTATGTCTAGTGATTAAAACAGTTTTGAATTTTTCTTGCGAACTGCGCAGTTCTCTCAGTGGTTGCGCAGTCATAACAGACTCATTTGGTTTGAATTACAATACCGGTCCATGATGTCTCTCTACTTGTAGAACAGTATGTACTTTTAGTGTACAGATGATATTTTATCAACTATTTAGCTTATATTTGTAGGAGGATGTTGTTTAAATAGTTTGTCTGGACCTGCAATACCTAAGTTCTCAGTCTAGAGTAATTCACACACGACCATGTTGTGTAGGAAAATATCACTTGGAAACTACGATTTCCGTCAAATATTTTAAAGCAAAATAGCATGATACATATACATTTTTATATATACATTGATCCTATTGCATGTTATGGTCAGAATAAGAATCGGCATGCCTAAAAACATAGGAATGTCAAGTGAGAAAATGCCAACAAGGTGTTTTATGTTCACTGAAACCTACTGAACACTTCTAGATGTGTGGCACAATTTCGGCAGAAAAATCCCACGGGGCCCCATTTTGTGGGTACTGGCTCCCTGACTAATTGCCAACCCCAACCCTGGATAGAATAAATGATTAACGACACCCCATCACGGAAATGCACATCGATTATTGGGTGTCAAAAAAAAGGTAAGTAGCTGAATATGATTATGTACATTAGGAATAAAAAATATATAATTATGTAAACCCATAGTATAAAGACCTGTGGAATATGGTACTATGCAACACAAAAATAAAGTTAAGTCAATTTTAAACTTTGTATGCAGCTCAAAATGTTTTTTTTTAAACTTTAAAACGAGTCCACCATACTTATGTCACCAAATATATATTTTCTCGTCTGCTCCAGATGATTACACTCCACCAAAATATGGCTATAGTCCAAAGTACACAGCCGACGTCATGGATATATATTCCAGACAGCTGATGTTTGTTGTCAGGATAGCGTGTATGAACCTTAACTGGATATGAGCTGGTAAAAGTCATAAAATGAAAACGATTTTGACAACGACTGCCGTACAGATACTACGGCCACCTGGCTTTAATTACGACAACATATCTGGAACCGAACGACGGCGGTGGACAATAAATCTATCAAGATGAAGAAAGTGGAGTTGCTGAAGCGATCAGCTGGAAAATTAATATTGTATTTGCAGCAAGAATACGGCGCTTTGCACCCAAACAGCCTGTTGCGTCACAACCGGCAATAAACGAAATGAAAGAAAAGGTTTGTTGTAGGAAATTATCCCGAGTCTGTAGCCGTTAAATAGACAATGATACAATATAAACTATAAAACAAAGAAAATGAAATATAAATCATTGTGCTTTCGGATTCAATTTGAGAACTATTTCAAATTGTGTTTTTTTTTTTTGGGGGGGTTCAAACCAAATTATTGTAGAGAACAAAAAAATAATGCTAACCCACCACCTATCAGTCAACGAGTACTGCCTTAACCTCTACGGCCTACGCCATCGGTCGTATGGCTGGTAGGTACTGAATTAGCTGTCCGGTACCGCCTCCTACAGTCGGAGATTGTGCTGCCCGGGAGAGACGTGCTTGAACGTTAATTGGATATAGGCACGTTAATAGGTTATCCACTCCAAACCGGCTCCCACCCAGAGCGTGTTTTAACGACTCGTAAAGACCACTACACCGATTAACCACTAACCCACTGCCCAGGACAGCGGGCTTGAAGCTTAATTGGATATAAGTAAGAAAATATGTAGAATTGAAATGATGAATGTGTAACGATTAGTGTCATTGACAAGGCATCATACCCATAAACCTTTTTTTGTTTGTTTATTATTATTATTTTTAGCAAGATAAACAATTTTTATTTTTTTTCTTCAATTTGTAAAATCAAATTGTCCAATTCTTCCTTGATTTGAGTCAATTGTCTTCTGTCCCTGGAAAAAAAAGTTTTTCAAATTTGATGCAATAGCTCTCAAAAAAGTTAATATTCCTGAATATTTCAGCTTAATATATATGTAATAATTACACGATTCTCACTTTAATACCATTTTAATCAATATGTTATAAAATCATGTCTAGACATTGTAGTGGTATAGAGAACATCCCCTCACCCACTCCTCCTTAATGTCAGATTAATTCTGACATCCCTATGACAAATATCAGCCACTGGATATAACACGGTTTTACAAGAACATTAAGGTAGTGTGTTTTTAGTAAACATACTTACATATCAGTGTTCTGAGGGGGGTTTAAAAGAGCCCTCAGTGTAGGGTATGTAGTGGTGGCGGCAGTTGCGGTGGTGGTGATGGTGGCTGCTGCTGCTGCTGTGGTGGTGGCTGCCACATCATTATAAAAGTCGTCACTGGAAATATACAAAAATTACATAAAAATACAAGCATTGATCAAAGCCGTGTATATTGTATCAATAACCGAACATCGTCGTGTGGAACATAAAACATGGTGTAACATTTTTAAAAATCAACTATGACGATAGTTAACTATAACAAAAGTCTTACCTCCACTGGTTGAGCAACCCCCTCGAGGTCAAACTGATCTATTCTGAAAAAGAGAAAAGACATTTATAACTTTTAACGTGAATGGGATTTTTAAAGTGAACTTTTGATGTAAAAATAATTTGTACTGGAACAAAACAATACTGATTTTAAAATGATAAATTTTACATGATTTAACTAACTCCAAAAATAAAGAATCAAAGCAGTAAATATTTCTTTATATATTAGTTTATCAAAATGTAATATATATCTATCATAAATAATTTTTAAACTTACGCGTTGTCACTGAAGGTATCCATGTTGATCTGTTGTAACAAAAAAAATGTGTTTGAATTTATACCCATCATTATTCCAGTAACCTACTGAGGAACTAGGTCAATGACCTAGAAACCTTGAATCTCCCTGACCAAATGAGATTTTTTTTTCTCATAATTACACTTTCCAGGCAGCATCTGGGAGGGGACAAATTATTTATAAATAAAATACAAACTTCCTGTGATATCCTACAATATTATAATAAATTCGAGTAAACCATGGTCCCTATGACCAGGGCCCCTCCCCTCCCTCCCCCCCCCCAAAAAAAAAGACAGTACTTCGACAGCACCCCTAGGGTTGCACACCCCAGGGATCCGTCTCTGACTGCTATCAGTGCTAAGCGTGTCACATGTTATACTTTGTAACAGTTCATTGAAAACAATCCCCTTTCATAGTGTTCATATAAAACATTGTTTTACATTCAGTAGATTGTGATTTTGAAATAAAGGAAAAGTAAAGTAAAGTTTGTTTTATTTAACGACGCCACTAGAGCACATTGATTTTTTATCTTATCTTCGGCTATTGGACGTCAAACATATGGTCATTTTGACACTGTTTTGAAGAGGAAAACCCGCTGTCGCCACATAGGCTACTCTTTTATTTGCGCTTCCCACAGGCAGGATAGCACAAACCATGGCCTTTGTTGAACCAGTTATGGATCACTGGTCGGTGCAAGTGGTTTACACCTACCCATTGAGCCTTGCGGAGCACTCACTCAGGGTTTGGAGTCGGTATCTGGATTAAAAATCCCATGCCTCGACTGGGATCCGAACCCAGTACCTACCAGCCTGTATACCGATGGCCTGCCACGACGCCACCGAGGCCGGTGAAATAAAGGAATGACAAACAATATTAATAATTTAAAATATATACTCAAGACTAGTGTTTTTAAGGTGTAATATATGAAATATTTAAAATTATTATTACTGATCTCGATGACGTATATTTGGCAACAGAAATGTTTTGGAATCTTTTAAATTCCACCCAGAATTAATTGTAAAGTTTTTAAAACACTTTGACTTATATACAAAGTTTTAAAATGTACTTACCTTGATTTTATTTATTGTATTATACTTTTTACCCACAGCTCCTTACACTGTGGTTTTACATGAATATATATATATAATAATATTTCCATATACTTACCATTTGTGACACCCAATAGCCGATATGTATTTTTGTGCTGGGGTGTCGTTATACAAACATTCATTCACAACGTGAATAAGCACGTATATAAATATTAACCTTGTGATCTGAAATTTCTAAGGAATTGCTCGATACACAAATAAACATGTATATCTGACAGATATCTGTTTTTCGCCAATCATACATTTTGTTTATAGCATGAACGTAATATATAATGTACTATTTTATGCGAAACACTAGGTCTGGTGTATGACAAAATCTTTGACCTAATCTAAAAACGTATCTCTACACAATACGAGCCAGTAGGGGTGCCAATGGGTTATTTTTATATGTTAAAAAAATAATTCCTGGGGGTCTTTGCTCAATAATGCCCCTCGCTACTGACCTAAAAGCCCCCCCCCCCCCCCCCCCCTCCCATAGGCCTGTATTTTGTTTTTTTAGATGGATCGCTTTGCCATCAACGCCATGGTGGATTCCTTCACGAGCAGTGACGACTTGCTTGCCTGGGCTAAGCAATATAGGCTGAAAACGACGAATACGTGAATTTAAAACTCGTAGAGCTACTATGTCAGAAAATTAAACAATCTGAAGAAGCCGCTGTAATGGAGATGGAACAATCAGAAGAAGCGACTGCGTTGAAGACTCCTCCGGGTCCCGAGGTTGAAGACTTATGGTCTCCCTTAACACCTGAGGAATACGAGGAATTCATCAAACTGTGTGACGAACATTGGAATCCATCCTATGACGAACTGGCCAGAATTTGTATTGACGACGGGGAATGGCAACCAGAAGAACCTATGGTTACCTCTGAAGAAGAAGACGACGTTAAACAGGGAAAAGGTTTGCCATGTTCGTTTTGCAATGCCACGTTCAGAAGAATGCCCAATCTAATGCAGCATAGAATACAGTGTGCACAGAGACCATCGTCGCCACCACCGCCACTGCCATCTACATCGTCAGAGCCGCCATTGAAACGCCAGCGTACAATCAATCAAGTGGGAGGGATCGGGTCTGTTGTTGCTGCTACCGCTCCAGTGACCACTGAAACACCATCTACTCCCTACGTGTTTACAAAGAAAGGTACGAGGACGCACAAGAAAACAACGGCAGTCGACACGACCTACGACATAAAGTTTGACGAGCAGTGGAAAGGGAAAAAACTTAAAGATTTACACCACGATTTGTATGACATGTTTGACCACGTTCTTAAAGTAGCCACCATCGATCTACAAGGCAGCGACCTTGGACGTGTGATTGTCCATCACGATGCCCTGAATTCACCGATCGTCGTACCCCTGCAACCACTATCCGAACTGAATGCTGACGTCATCTTGAGGCACATCGAGAAAGTACTCCAGATCAACGAAGATTTACCACTGGACGCATCTTTTAGGATGAATTACTTCAATGCCAGGAAGGTTACCTGCCTAGTGGAGTCTGCCTAACCTTTGCAGGAGACAACTGCAGTCATCAATCTCGGTGTCAACATTGTCAGCAATCGTGGTGTGGCAAACAACAACACGTGCCAAACTACCTGGTGGCACAGACGGCCTGTGGAGTGTGCAAACACGAACCAGTCACAGACACATCCAAATGTCATGCATGCGGGTCAAGGTGTCCATGCTGTAACAAACGAGACAGAAGAAGAATTACCTGAAGAAACCATGTGACCAGACCTGTGGATTTCGTCGTCATCTTTCGAGGCGACGGAGCCCACATTCGGTTTTGCCAGTGGCTGTTCTAAGATAACCACAAAGATGTCACGGCTGTCGCCCATAATAACAAGGCCTACTATGCCTACTTTCTTCTGGAATACATGATTGACCAGTCGATGTATCCACAAAAAATCATTTACAATGGATCAAAAATCATGTACTTGCAAGTGGAGAGAGGACTTAACATCAGGATTATTGACAGCTTGAATTTTCTTCCCATGAAGCTGGCTGCTTTCCCCAAGGCATTCCCCATTGCTCAAGTGAGGGGTACATCCAAAAAGATCAGTTCAGCAGAGTGTCCATCCAGTGGATGGAATGGGTTCAACACCAAAATCAGAACAAGTACCAGATACAGCATGCACTCAATGGAGGGGAACATCAGGTACCAGGAACTCATTACCGACTGGATGGTTTCTGTGCTAAGACGAACATGGCCTTTGAGTTTCATGGCTGCTTGTGGCACGGCTGTCGACACTGATTCCCACACGAGCGTTCTAACACCATCCATCCTTGAACCAATCAATCCATTGAAGAACTGTATGCCCTAACCTGTAGAAAGAGAGAAGAATTGAAAGTGAAAGGATACAAAGTCATCGAAATCTGGGAACACGAGTTTAACCACCTTCTGAAATCCAACCGAGAA